>NC_056741.1:884303209-884458209 GCF_019279795.1 Protopterus annectens
GAGACCTCAACCTTATAACCACAATCAACAGAACATGCTGGCGGGACAGGTTCATAACACAGAGACTGCCCATACATGTCAAGCAGAGCACCTCACAGGCCCTCTTCAAGAGAAATCTTGATGAGCGGATGGGAAATAGAAAATTCACCCCGGGGATCACTCCAGAGGTTGTACTCGATAGAGGCACTAGGAACTAAGGTTGAGTGGCACGATGCCAGGGTAATCCTATGCGCCAGGCTTGTAAAGGCTCCAGGGCCATTAGCCTAGTACACACCTATGAACCTATGAACCTATATATATATATATATATATATATATATATATATATATATATATATATATATATATATATAGATATATATATGTGTGTGTGTGTGTGTGTGTGTGTGTGTGTGTGCAGCTCCCACTGTATTTCATTGTACGGTTAACATCGCAAGGTAGAGCTCCTTTTCATTTGATATAAAAGAGAGAAACAAAAGTGAAAGAGATCAGACTGAAACACAGGGGGAAGGAATAAGGAGCCTTGCATTAAAACTGGATGTGTTTAGTGTCTGGAAGAGGGAAGTGAAGTTGCAGATCGTGTTTTTTCCTCCTTGGAAAACCTGGTCGATGGCAATCTGTGGAATCAGGAGAGAAGTCTAGAACCAGTAATCCCACTCCTCCATCTGATCAGCAAGGACAGGAATACTGTTGGGCCTATTATAAAGAAGCCATTTTCAATTACTAGATGGCTGTTGGGTCATCTCTACACTTCTCCTCAGTGGAACTGCGGTACCTGATATCCAGAATATTATCGACAGAGTGGTGAGAGGCTCCGGCCGCCATTTTATACTTTCATAAGATTGTGTTATAGCTTTGACTGGGAATGTGGGCCTAGGCTTTTCCCTTTTTCCTTTTCTGAAGTGGAATTATTTAGCTTTATATCGAAGTAGTACTGGCTGTCATTTTGCGGATCTCATGTTACTCACCCCTCAGTGTGGATTTCCCCTTAAATGCTTTGTGGATTATAAATACCCACGTTTCATATGAGCGCCAACTTCGGGCCCCATCATGCCGGCATTAAGACTGTAATTAGTCACTGGCCAGTGAACAGGGTATAACAGAGTGTTTTCACAATTTGGTCTGATTAGAACTGATACAGGTTATAGCTGCTGTTAGTATTGTTGCAATATAGAATCTTTACTGCTTAATGACATTGCATTTTTGCTCATATTTGAATGACAAGACCTCTCTTATTGAGTTTTGGGAGGTGGGATTTCACTGTATGTATACCTCATATTGCCTTATTGCTAAACATTGTGCTACTGCAATAATTTGTTGCTACAGTGCTGTTGCCTGTTAAGATTAGAGTTGCCATTGAGAATAAAATCTGTTATTATTTGCAACCTTGGTGTGTTGGGTGTAAATAGGAGTGTCACCAGAGTCAGGTAGGAAGGAACCCGTACACTATTCAGCTGCACCTGTGGGTGCGCTACATTTGGGGGCTCATTCAGGATTGCCTGTACTGCTTAGAACTCTGCCCTATTCCCCTGAGTGTGTGTAAAGCAACACCAGCAGCAAGATGAACCCAGAAGTAGCTGCTAAGTGGTGCAAGCAGCACAATGCTCAGTCAGAGCACTGCTTAGTTCTAGTGTTGCCAGGTGTCACATGGACTGACATGCATATACATCAAACCACAGAATACTTACTAGTTGTAGGCCGTGGATTTTTATTAGACAGCACCATGGACATTATAGAACAGTGCACATTGGCCCTATTAGAATGGAAAAATCATCTAGTATATGAGCATATAACTTTGAGTGTATCAGTTTCAGGTGAGAATGCAGTCCGTGTGGTAATCCCTGTGAAGTGCACTACCCCAGCAACAGAAAAAATACCTGTGGAAGCTATCCAAGCAGGTCGGAACCTTACACCAGAAACTGAAGCTTCACTGCCCACATATACTATAGGGCCTGAAGTTTTAAATGCTTTGGGAAGTCTTGTAGAAAAATGCTTAAGGCCTACACAGCCATTCACTGGGTTTGGGTACCACAAATTACATTTCTTCTCTGGCAAACAACCCACACCTCAGGGAGTGGAAGATTTTGAATCTTGGATGGATCAGGCTTCACAAGCCCTAGAGGAGTGGGATACCCCAGAAACTCAGAAAAATCAGCGGATAGCTGAATGTTTAAAGGGCTTAGCTGCAGACACCATACGCAACCTAAGGATGAGTAAGAAAAATTGCACAGCCAAGGACTATATAGGAGTACTGCAGGATGTGTTTGGAAAAATAGAGAGGGCTGCTGACCTATTGTATCAGTTTGAACATACATACCAAGAAGTTGGTGAGAAACTATCTGACTACATTAAGCGATTAGATAAAATGCTCCACCAGATCATCCTAAAGAAGGGGATGGATCTGAAAGTAGCTGACCAAGTATGAATTGGTCAAATTTTACAAGGAGCTCAAGCTATGGATCCCATTATGTGGAAACTGAGGATGAGAGATAGGAAAGAGAATCTAACCTTTTCTCAATTGGTTAAAGAGCTGAGGGAAGAGGAAGCCCTGATGGAAGCCAAATCTCAGTGTTCAACATCCACTAAAGCAGTGAGGGAACACAAGCACGAGCCTGCAGCAGTGCTTACTACTCAAATGGGAGTCATGGTCCAGAGTGTCTACAATGTAGAGGGTTCACAGTTGCAGGCACAAGTGTATTCCCTAACTGACACCATAGCTTAAGTTACCAAGATGGTTGCAGAATTACAGAAAGCAGTGGTAACTTTAGCTGAAGGGAGGAATACATCTGCTAGAACTTCCATGAAGGGACTCAGGAAAGAAGCAAACAAGCCGATGTTCAGAGTTCCTTCTGGATTTGGTTTTCATTGTGGAGACGCAGGGCATATCAAGTGACAGTGTCCACCCACTGTGCACACTTCTAGCTCATCTGAGGTGAACAACCAAATTGGAAAGCCATCTCAGCAAAAGTCTCAGCATCCGAAACTACAAAGGATTACTAAGAAAGAGCTCCATTCTTTAAAATGGTGAAGCCAACCGACTGTACCTCAACAACATGCTGACTGCCATATGGCTGAACAACACCAGAAACAGAAAGCACCCGATGACCTGGTGGGACCGTCCCCTATCATAGCAGTAAAGATAAAGGGTGTGTACAGTAAAGCATTGTTGGATACTGTTGCACAAATCACCATTCTGTTCACAGGCTTTTACCAGAAATACTCAAAGTAATTGCCACTTGGAAAGTTAGAAGACTTGGAGAGCTGGGGCTAAGTGACACGGAGTCCCCCTATGATGGTTATGTTTCACTCAAGTTAGAATTTTCCACCTCAGAAGTTTTTGAAACTCTCACTGTTGTGTGCCTCAGGACAAAAGGAAAGGATTCAGCATCTATTTTAGTGGGGACAAATACTGACCTCTTCATAAGAATGCTGACAGCTCAGTTGACCCAGGAACATCTAACATTACATCCACTCCTGAGACCAGCCTTTTGTGCCCTTCAGAAGGAAAAGGATGGTAAGAAAGATGAAATTGGTCATGTATGGACCCTTCTTAGGAAAGAACATATAATTCATCCTGGTCAGGTCACTTGCTTGAGGGCCAAAGTGAGGATTTATGGATAAACAGCTTCCTCTCATCTCATGATGGAAATGGATCCAGAAATAGACTTGTCACTGGGGGCTGGAATTAGTCCCTGAGGTTTGGCCTGCAGACAAGCTGAAGCATCCTTATGATACTTTGCCTGTGGGGTTGAAGAATAAAGGAAGTACCCCCATTGTCCTGTGTTCACAAGTGCATTTGGGAAATGTTTATGCTGCCACTCCCTTACCTGCTTCTGTTTTGACAAGAATCAAGAGCAGTGTCAATGAGCTGAAGCTGGAAGATATTGATCTAGGAGGTGGTCTTCTGTCCCCTGAGTGGGTAACCAGAGCTAAAGAGCTGTTGATGAAGAAGAAAAATTGTTTTTCTGCAAGTGAGCTGGATGTGGGTTGTGAGAAAAGTGCAAAACACTGAATAAGATTGAAAGAAGACCGGCCTTTCTGGGAACGTTCCAGAAGGGTAGCCCCAGGAGATCTGGATAACTTGAGAAAACATCTGGAAGAACTTAAAGCTGCAGGGATAATTCAAGAGTCAAGAAGTCCATTTGCCTCTCCCATTGTCATTGTCAGGAAGAAGAATGGGTCAATTTGAATGTGTGTTGACTATTGTACTCTGAATCGGTGAACCATTACAGACCAGTACACAACACCCCAGATTAAAGATGCTCTAAATTGCCTGGTGGGCAGTAAGTGTTTCAGTGTGCTAGACTTAAGGAGTGGATATTATCAAATCCCTATACACCCAGAAGATAAAGAGAAGACTGCCTTCATCACTCCTTTGGGATTTTTCGTATTTGATCACCTACCTCAAGGTTTATCGAATGCACTGGCAACTTTCCAGAAAATCATGGAAAGAACAGATGAAGACATGCATCTCCTGGAAGTCTTAGTCTACCTTGATGACATCATTGTCTTTGGAAAGACCCTAGAGGGCCACGAAGAAAGACTGACGAAAGTATTGGACAGAACTGAGAAGGAAGTACTGAAGTTGTCACTGGACAAATGCAAATATTTCCAACCCTCAGTGATCTATGTGGGATTTGTAGTGTCTGCAAATGCAATATCCACAGACCCCAGCAAAGTTGAAGCTGTGACATCTTGGCCCAGACCCAGAACCATCAAAAAGCTGTGATCTTTCCTTGGGTTCTGCAGTTACTATAGAAAGCTTGTGGAAGGATTTTCAAAGATAGCAAGACCACACGATTAATTGCTCCAAAATGATGAGGAAGCAGATGAAACAGATGAAGACATCCTTCTTTAGAAGCCAAAGGGACCAAGAGGCTCTAAATAATTCATCGAGTGTCATTGGACTCCTGAGTGTGAGGAGGCATTTGAACAGCTTAAGTATTGCCTCACACATGCCCCAGTGCTGGCATATGCTGACTCAACAAAGCCATACACATTACATGTGGATGCTAGCAGAGATGGTTTAGGAGGAGTCCTTTACCAGGAGCATGGCAAGAAACTGAGGCCTGTGGCTTTTATCAGTCGAAGTTTATCTCCAATTGAAAGGAACTACCCTGCACACAAGTTGGAATTACTTGCTTTCAAATGGGCTGTAGTAGACAAGCTGCATGATTACCTCTATGGGGCTGAATTCGAAGTTCAGCCTGACAACAACCCTCTGACATACATCCAGACCACTGCAAAGATATATGCTACTGGCCACAGATGGATGGCAGCTTTATCCGACTACAACTTCAGTTTAAAATATCGCCCAAGACATGAAAATGGAGATTCTGATGGTCTGTCCAGAAGACCTCATGGGGATTTACACCCCGATAATGAATGGGTGGAAATTCCAGCACCAGGAGTGAGAGCTACCAGCAAACTGAATGTTGGGCCCAGATGTTGGGGCTGTCTGCAAAAAGCATACCTCAAGCTTACTGTAATCTGGTCACTTTACAGGCATCATCGCTACCAGATTTGAGTAACCGTGACCTCAGGAGAGATCAAAGAGAAGACTCCTTAAGTTAGCTGGGGTAGCTGCTTTAAAGAAGAAGCAAGTTGATATGCTTCACACAGATATGCATCCACTAGCAAGACTTTTGGCTAAAGAATGGGACAGACTCCAGATACGAAATGGACTAGTGTTTATGAGATCTCCTAGTGCACTTGGCAGTGACAAATGTCAATTGTTGCTTCCTCAAAAGTATCAAGAAGTAGTACTTTGGTCATTGCACAATGAACATGGTCATCTTGGTTATGCAGAACTCTAGGACTTGTACGAGACAGATTCTACTGGCCATGCATGAAACAAGATGTTGAAGATTATGGTTGTACATGTCTTCGCTGCATTCAGAGAAATGCTCTGCACACCAGAGCTGCCTCATTGGGTCAAATGGAGAGGAGTGGACCCATGGAACTGGTCTGTATAGATTTGCTTTGCATTGAACCAGATGAAGGTGGGATCAGTAATGTGCTGGTGGTGAGAGACCACTATACCAGATATGCTCAAGCATTTCCAACTCGCGATCAGAAAGCTATTACAGTGGCAAAACTACTTGTTGAGAAGTTCTTTGTACACTACAGCCTGCCAAAAAGGATACACTCTGATCAAGGGTGTGACTTTGAGAGCAAGCTTGCCCATGAATTACTCACTCTTTTGGGAATTCAGAAAAGTCGCACCACTCCCTGTCATTCTCAAGGGGATCCTCAGTCTGAGCGGTTCAACAGACCTTTACTAGACATGTTGGGAACACTATCTGCAGAGAGGAAGAGTCAGTGGAGTAGACATGTAGCCACAGTGGTGCATGCATACAACAGTACTAAAAATGATGCTGCAGGATTCTTGCCTTACTTCTTAATGTTTGGAAGAGAAGCTTGTCTTCCTCTTGATTTAACCTTTGGAGTCATAGCTGATGATATGTCAGTGCGATCTCATGGCAGTTATGTGGAGAGACTCAAGAAGCACCTCAGACAGGCCTATGAGCAGCTGAACAATCAAAAGGACAAAGACATCAGTGAAACAAGGCTCACTATGACAAGAAAGTGAAGATACATGACTTCCAACCAGGGGACAGAGTTCTCTTAAGAAACTTGGGCCTGCAAGGAAAGCACAAACTAGCTGATTATTGGGGATCTGAGATCTACATAATTTGTTCTCAGCTACCTAACATTCCTGTCTACCAAGTCTGCCCTGATGGGAAAGAAGGACCCATCAAACCTGGTACCACAACAACTTAATGCCTTTAGCAGAATCAGTGAGACTTATGAATCCGGAACTCAAAATGTCTCAGTGAAAACCTAACTCAAGGCGATCCAGAAGACTAAGGTGGAGAGGAGATATGCTCCCAAATGTTCAAGAGCCTATGATTCCTCCTGCTGAAAGAGAGGAGGACAGTGATGATAACTGGGGTTTCAGTGGACTTTTCCATGATGCTGTTCGAGACCACATGGACTGCAATCTCAATGTAAATGCACCAGAATTTGTCCCTTATCACTTTGAACAGTCCAGCACCAACAATAGACTAAGTGATGTTTCTATGCCTCTTGCAGAACCGGATGCTGACGGAGTTCCTGCTATGCAAACTTCGGATAATGGTGCTGAGGACAGTTGTACAGTTATGGGGAAAGAAAGTGAAGTTATACGACAAGAAATCTTAGAAACAGACAATGTGCCTACTGAGTAGCTGGACAGTGAGTTTGATGTGAGTGACCAACCCTCAGAGCAGAGTTCCCCAGTTGTCTCTTTCGAACCAAAGCCTCAGAGATTGGTTCGGCCCCAACAGAGGCTTACATATGACAGTTTGGGACATAGTACACAGGAGCCTGTGACTACTGCTCATTGGAGAGTCTATGCCCATGATCCCTATACCTCCTGCTCAGTTGGTGACACCCCATCCCAAGTTAAGCATAATGTTGATCGCTCTTAGTGGATGTACCTTTTGAATGCAGAAATACTGTTCAGTTGATGGTGCATTAGTGTTTGTATATATATATTGCTGCTAACCTACCTTTGACTTGGGAGGACCCAAGTTTTCAAGCGGGGGAGAGTGTAGCTCCCACTGTATTTCACTTTATGGTTAACAGACTGCAGTTTTCTGATACACCACAAGGTGAAGATCCTTTTCATTTGATATAAAAAAGAGAAACGAAAGTGAAAGAGATCAGACTGAAACACAGGGTGAAGGAATAAGGGGCCTTGCCATACCTCTCAAATGTACCTCATTTCGAGGAACGTTCCTCATTTGGGGTCTTAAAAAGTTCATGTTCCTCGAAGTTCCACACTGAAAGGGTCTGTCACACATTTAGTCTTAGCAATATTTTAACTGATATCAATGGTAAATAGAACTGAATCATATTATTTCATTAAAAGACCTATTCTGTAAGTAAAAATATCATACTTTAGCCATCCTATGAATTTCCTAGTTGAAGTTGTTAGTAAGCCATTAGTAAGTGTTCCACATTTTGCCCATTTGTTCCACATTATGAGAGGTGGTGTTCCTCATTTTGGAGATGGAAGGTTGAGAGCTATGGGCCTTGCATTTAAACCGGATGTGTCTAGTGTCTGAGAGAGGGAAGTGAAGTTGCAGATCATGTTTTTCCCTCCTTGGAAAACCTGGCCAATAGTGATCTGTGGAATCAGGAGAGAAGTCTGGAACCAGTTATCCCATGCCTGCATCTGATCAGCAAGGACAGGACTACTGTTGGGTCTATTATAAAGAAGCCATTTTTGATTACTAGACGGCTGTTGGGTGATCTCTACACTTCTCCTCAGTGGAACTGCAGTGCCTGATATCCAGAATATTATCAACAGAGTGGTGAGAGGCTTCGGCCGCCATTTTATACTTTCATAAGATTGTGTTATAGTTTCAAATGGGAATGTAGGCCTAGGCTTTTCCCTTTTTCCTTTTCTGAACTGGAATTGTTTTGCTTTATCTCGAAATAGTACTGGCTGTCATTTTGTGGATCTCATGTTACTCACCCCTCAGTGTGGATTTCCCTTTAAATGCTTTGTGGATTACAAATATCCGGGTTTCATATGAGCTCCAACTTCGGGCCCCATCATACCGGCATTAAGACTGTAAATCACTGGTCAGTGAACAGGGTATAACATAGAGTGTTTTCACAGTTTGGTCTGATTAGAACTGATCAAGGTTATAGCAGCTGTTAGTATTGTTGCATTATAGAATCTTTACTGCTTAATGACATTGCATTTTTGCTCATATTTGAATGACAAGACCTCTCTCATTGAGTTCTGGGAGGTGTGATTTCACTGTATTTATACCTCATATTGCCTTATTGCTGAACTTTCTACTACTGCAATAACTTGTTGCTACTGTGCTGTTGCCTGTTAAGATTAGAATTGACATCTAGAATAAAATCTGTTATTATTTGCAACCTTGGTGTGTTGGGTGTAAATAGGGGTGTCACCAGAGTCAGGTAGGAAGGAACCCATACACTATTCAGCTACACCTGTGGGTGCGCTGCACACACACACACACACACACACATATATATATATATATATATATATATATATATATATATATATATATATGTTCATAGGTTCATAGTTAGGTACTAGGCTACTGGCCCTAGGGCCTATATAAGCCTAGCCAAAAATGTCCCCTGGCTTTCGCCACCCAAGAAAATTATTTTCCTGTGCCCCTGTCGAGCAGAGCCACAGAAGTGATTCCCGGGGTGAATTTCCTATCTCCCATCCAATCATCAAGATTTTTCTTGAAGAGTGCTAATTAGGAGCTCTGTTTTACATAGATAGGTAGTCTGTTCCAGAGTATGGGGAATCTCTGGGACAGGAATCTATCCCTCCAGCATGCTCTGTTTATTGTGGTGACAAGGTTTAGGTCCCTAGAGCATGTAGCTCGGAGGGATTGTGATTTCTTTAAGTGGGGCATGTCCTACAGCTCTGGGTTTGACATAGCTTTGTATGTTAGGCAGAGATCGCCTCTGAGTAGGTGATATGTGATGGAGTAAAGCATTTTATTCCATCGTGGGGGTTTCTATCTGGTTGTTCTGTTGTGACGGAGTAAAGCTGGAGTTATTTGAGACTGTCTGCGTAGGGCATCTGTTTGAGGCCAGTAATCCTCTTTGTGAGGTATTTAAGTGGCCTTTCCAGTTGTTGTAGATGTCTTGTGAGGTACATACCAAAAGGGGCGTTGTACTCTATAATGGGTGTAATGAGTGATGAGTAGAGGGGAACAATGACCTCTTTTTTTCTGGATGAGAAACCTTTTATGATGAGGTGAGCCACATAGAAGGATTTCCTGACCACTGTGGCAATCTGATTATCAAAGGAGAGACTACTGTCCACCTGTGTCCCAAGGTCTCTTATCACATTTTCGGCATTAAGTAGACTACCAGCTATGTGGTAGTTAATGGGTACAGAGTTTTTACCAAAGGGGATGACAATACACTTTTTGGCATTGAGCTTCAGGCCATGGCTTTTACACCAGGCATCTGTCTCAGTGAGGCCCTTTTGTAGTATATCCACATCTTTAGGAGTTTCGATTATGGCTCCTAGTTTGCAGTCATCTGCAAACTATGTTAGCCAAAGACCTTCTGTGTTAGCCTGTACTTCAGAGAAGTAGATACCAAACAGGAGAGGACCCAGGACTGAACCCTGTGGTACTCCACTTGTCACTGGTCTGAAGTCGGATTTGGAGTCTGCTACTTTCACAGTGTGGGTTCTGTCCATGAGCCAGTTGGCAACCCATCATGTGACATAGGGATTTATACCTAGTTTAGTGAGCTTATCTATAATTCCAGAGTGGGGGATGGTGTTGAAAGCCTTGGCGAGATCTAGATAAGCTGTGTGAACCACCTTACCCTCATCTATGGCTTTGGTGACTGCTTCAAAGAAGTCAATCAGGTTTAGGAGACATGATCTTCCTTTTACAAATCCGAACTAGGTAGGGTCCAGAGTTTGGAGATTACCAATGTCTTTGTTTATGAGTTCCATGATGATACGTTCCATGGCCTTGCAGACCAGGCTCGTCAGGCTAATGAGGCGGTAGTTCCCGGGGTCCATCATGACTCCTCCTTTGTGGAGTGGGATAACCGTCACGGTGTGCCATTCAGTGGGCACAAAGCCTGTGGTGAGGCTATGACTGAACATGGTACTTAGGTAGGGTGCCAGTTCATTCTGTAGTTCATGTAGAACGCAGGCTGGGATATTGTCAGGTCCCATGGATGCTGTGTTCTTGGCTTTGGAGAGTGTGTTTTTTACCTGTGCAGCTGTGATTACAGGAACTTTGCATTCTTCCGGTATAGAGATGGGCCCTCTAGGTGGTGAGAGGGGGGTAAAGTTAGCACTGAACCTATCTGACAGGATGTTGGTAATATCAGTAATATCAATTATAAAGGAATTCCCAATACTATTCTAGCATGTCCAAAGGTCAGTTGTCAATCTCCTCTCCGGTCCAGCTGATGAATCTGGGAATCTTGAGGCAATGTTACAACTGCCTCATGTACACACACAACCCTCTCCTCCTCCCAACAAATTCCAACACATGTGAGAGATGCAACCATATAGCCAAACTGGAGGCTAAGCTCTCTCAACTCAGTGCTGGCGTAACCAGTCAGGAGGAGAAGGAAACCACACTCACTACAATTCCAGTCTCACATAGACCTACCACGACAGCAAACCAAACACATAAACACACAAAAACATACTCAGAGGCTCTAAATAAAAATCTGCCTAAGCAGCAGAGACCTCCAAAGCAGACACCCAAGCAACCGCTACCCCAAAACAAAACACGTGCAACACATAGCTCACAAAGCCAGTGGGCCGGACAGTCACAGCCCTTAAGGCTAAACAACACACCTGATACACTTGTTATAGGTGACTCTATCATCAGGCACACTGACGTCCCGCTCACCAGGCTGAACAAGGAGAAGGTCATGGTGAGCTGCCTGTTGGGCGCTAGGATCCGCCACATAACACAAGCAGTCAGGTCACTCCAAGGCAAGTACAAATATGACTCAGGCATTGTCCATGCTGGTGTGAATGACCTGAGATGTACCTCCCTGGACTACATGAAAAGAGACATAGAGGAGCTCTCTGAGCATGTAGCCCAGGCCAGTATGACCCTGACCTTGAGTAGCATCTTACCCTCACCAAGAAGGATGCCACAATATGAAGACAAGATGATCAATTTCAACAATTGGCTTAAGTATTGGTGTCATTCAAAGGGGATCCAACGCCTGTCAGCCTGGGATGACATGCTCGACAAGTCACGATGCTTCGCTAGGGACGGCTTGCACCTGTCACCCCTGGGCTTTCGGATATTGGCAAAGGCTCTTGCTACCCCCATAGTGCCTTTTTTAGGCAAGGCTCAAAAGACAAACCCACCTCCATAGGTATCACAAGGGATAAGAAACTAAGAGTAATGCTACTCAACGCCAGAAGTCTAAACCTCAAGATGCATGCACTCGAAACTCTCCTTAGCATGGAGAACATCGATATCTGTGCAGTAACAGAAACCTAGTTCAAGGCTCCCAAGAGCACCCCAGCACTACCAGGTTATACCTCATGCCATGCTTTTCGGCCCCAAAACTTGGACCAAACCACAAAAGGTGGGGAAGTATCAATATTCGTCAAAGATACCCACACCTCCAGGTTGGTGGCACAGCACGAAGCATCAGAGACTATCCATGTGCAACTAACAGTGGGTAAAACTGCCTTCCAGTTTATAGCCTGCTACAGACCACCCTCCCAAACCCAGGAACCCCACTCAGCCTTCCTGAGAACACTGGAAAATATGAAGGTCTCTCCAAACATCATTATATTGGGTGACTTCAACTACCCAAACATAGACTGGGAGCATTACTCTAGCTCCAACACCCTAGCCCAAAGGTTCCTAGAATTTATAAACTCAAATGCTATGGAACAACTTGTTACCACTCCCACAAGAGGGGAAAACATACTGGACCTGATCATCACCAACATGGGGACTCTATGCTCCAGACCAGAAATGTATCCCTCACTGGTAAGATCAGACCATAAACTAATCTCACTGGATATTCACATCCCGACTCCACCCCCTGCCCAGAAAACCACAGTGAAAAACGTCTCTAAAGCAAATTTCACACTCCTCAAAACCGAGGTGGAATCCTTCAAAGATCCTGGGCCTGTGGAAAATGTGGCCCAGACTGCAGAATCCTTTATAAACGCATTCTATGAACACCTTCAGGAATGCATGGATCATGCAATCCCAAATAAAACCAAGACCCAATCCTCCAAAGGCAGACGTCCTGTCTGGTGGACCCCAGCCATAAACAAACTATACAATAGAAGGAGGAAGCTACTACATGATAGAGCAAAATCCCAAAAAGGGAAGGCATCTCTGATCAGTATTAGCAAAAAACTACGGGCACTCATAAAATCATCTAAGGCCAGCTTCGAGAGAAAAATTGCACAGGACACTAAGGATAATCACAAGGCTTTCTTTAGTTATGTTAGGAACCTGGGTGGGAATTCCCAGATATGCTCAGAATTAGTCCAAAATGACAAAAAATACACCAAACCCACAGACATTGCCAACATCCTAGCTGACAGGTTCAGTGCAAACTCCCCCCCCCCTACCAAAAGGGCAAATATCTATCCCAGCAGAGTGCTGCCCCCCTGACATCTTAGATGCTCAGGTAAGAGCCGCCCTCTCCAAAGCAAAAAACACAGCATCAATGGGACCAGACGGTGTCCCGGGCTGCGTCCTACATGAACTCCAAGAAGAGCTAAACCTAAACATAAAACTACTGTTCAATCTTAGCCTTACTACAGGATATGTACCCAAAGAGTGGTGTACAGCAACAGAAACTATCGCCCCATAAGCCTGACTAGCTTGGTCTGCAAAGCTATGGAAAGGATCATCATGGACCTCATAAATAAAGATATTGGGGACCTACAGACACTGGATCCTACCCAGTTCGGCTTTGTTAAGGGCAGATCCTGCCTCTTAAACCTGGTCAATTTCTTTGAAACAGTCACCAAGGCCATTGACGAGGGGAAGGTGGTCCACACAGCCTACCTGGACCTCGCAAAAGCCTTCGATACAATACCCCACTCGGGCATTATAGATAAGCTCACCAGCTTAAATATAAACCCCTATGTCACTAGATGGGTTGCAAACTGGCTCAAGGACAGAACCCACATGGTTAGAATTGCTGGAGCCATGTTAGACTCCAAACCAGTTACAAGTGGCATCCCATAAGGCTCAGTCCTGGGACCTCTCTTGTTCGGTATATATTTCTCGGAGGTACAGGCCAACACAGAAGGACTGTGGCTGACCAAGTTCACAGATGACTGCAAACTGGGCACCATAATTGACTCTCCAGCCGACACAAGTATCCTCCAAAAGGGCCTCATAGAAACTGACAACTGGTGCCAGAGCCATGGCCTCAAGCTAAACGCCAAAAAGTGTATAGTCATACACTTTGGCAAAAACAAAGTGCCCACAAATTACCACATAGGTGGCAATCCATTAAGTACAGAAGAAGTAATTAGGGACCTGGGGACCCAAGTTGATAGCAATCTCTCATTTGACAAACACATGGCCAAAGTGGTTAGAAAAACATTTTATATAGCCCACCTAATCATGAAGGGATTCACATATAGATCAGGGGAGGTCATCGTGCCTCTTTACTCATCCCTCATCAGGCCCATAATTGAGTACAATGCCCCTTTTGGGATGTACCTTACCAGACACCTGCAGCAACTGGAAAGACCCCAAATGTACCTCACCAAGAGGATCATAGGGCTCAAACAGATGCCATATGCTGCCTGGTTAAAGAAACTCCAGCTCTACTCAGTGGCATACCACCAGAGGCGATCTGTGCCTGACATATAAAGCCATGTCCAACCCAGAATTAATGGACATGCTGCACCTCAGAAAATCCAAATCCCATCGAGCTACGCTCGAGACTTGAACCTCAGCACTGAAATAAATAGGACATGCTGGAGGGACAGATTCATAACCCAGAGGCTCCCTTCACTATGGAATAAAATCACAGTCCAGGTTAGGCAGAGTCCCTCATTGATTCTCTTCAAGAGGAGTCTTGATGAGTGGATGGGAGATCGTAGGTTTACCCCGGGTATCACTTCTGTGTCACTGTTAGACAGAGGCACAGTATACTAACCTCGAAAAAGGGCATAGGAAAATTAATTTAAAATGGGTGGCGAAAGCCAAACATACTCTGGCTAGGCTTATAAATGCCCTAGGGCAGATAGCCTAGTATGAACCTATGAACCTATGAACCTGTATATTTAGTGCCATTGTGCTGTAACTCAGAGCAGATCTGAGTGTTGCCATTGAGATTCTTGACATAGCTATAGAATGCTTTGTGGTTGTCTTTAGATTCAGTGGCAATTTTGTTTTCATAACTAGCTTTGGAGGATTTTATGAGGGATCTCAGCTTCTTACTGAGGTTGACCAGGGAGTTCCTCCAGTCATGAGATTTTACTCTTTTTTGCAACAGTTTCTTTCTTCTGTTGTAGAGTTCATTTATGGCAAAGGACCACCAGACTGGCTTCCTTTTTTTTGGAGGATAGCATCTTGGTTCTATTAGGGATAGCATGATCCATGCACTCATGTAAGTGCTTATAAAGTGCATTTGTGTAGGATTCAGCAGTCGTACCTCTATTGTCCATCTGCATGGCTGTCATGAAGTTTGCCACTTCTGTCTTAAGAAGTGTGAAGTTGGCTTTGGAGAAGTTTTTTATGGTGGTTACCCTAATTAGGGGTGGGGCAGGATGTGGATGTCTAGGGTGATTAGCTTGTGGTCGGATCTGACCAACGAGGAATTGACCTCTGGTGTGGAACACCGGTTGCCCATGTTGGTAATGACCAGGTCTAGAATATTGCTGCTCCTGGTGGGGGTGTGAATAATTTGATCCAAGGCATTGGAATTTATGAATTCCAGAAAACGTTGAGCAAAAGAGATGGTACATGAGTAGTTTTCCCAGTTAATGGTGGGGTAGTTTAAATCGCCCATTATTAGGGTGTTAGGTCGTACCCTAATACTTTCCAGTGTATCAAGAAATGAGGAGTGAGAATCCTGGGGCATGGTGGGAGGTCTGTAGCAAGCTACAATTTGGATTGCGGTCTTACCCAGAGTTAGTTGCACTTGGATAATCTCGGATGCATTACGCTGTGCAACTAGCCTGGAGGTGTGGATATCCTTAATGAATATGGACACGCCTCCACCTTTAGTGCTTCATTCCAGGTTAGGTGGCCAAAAGGTGTGGTATGAATTATAGCCTGGTAATGCAGGGGTGCTCTCTGGAGCTTTGAACCAGGTCTCTGTCACTGCACAGATATCGATGTTCTCCATTTTAAGGAGTGCCTCGAGTGAGTGCATTTTGAGGTTTAGACTTCTAGCATTGAGTAGCATTACCCTCAGATTTTGCTTGCATGTACCTGTTACGGTGGTGAATTTGTTATTTGAACCTTGCCTAAAAAGGCACTATAGGGGTGGCAAGAGGCTTAGCCAGTATCCAGAATCCCAAGGGTGACAGGTGCAAGCCATCTCTGGCAAAGCATCGTGGTCTGTCGATCATGTCATCCCAGGCAGACAAATACTGGATTCCCTTAGAATGACACTAGAAGCTTAGCCAATTGTTGAAGTCAGTCATTTTGTCCTTGTACTGTGGCATCATTCTTGGTGATGGCAGGATGCTACTCAGGGCCAGGGTCATACCTGCCTGGGCTACAAGATCGGAGAGATCCTCCATGTCTCTTTTCATGTAGTCCAGGGAGGTACGTCTCAGGTTATTCACATCAACATGGACAATGACAGTGTCATATTTGCACTTGTTGTGGAGTGACCTGAGTGTGTGTGTTATGTGGCAGATCCTGGCACCTGACAGGCAGCTGACAGTAACTTTCTCCTTGTTTAGCCTGATGAGTGGAACATCAGTGTGCCTGACTATAGAGTCACCTATGACTAGAGTGTTGGGTACGTTGTTATGCCTTATGGGCTGTGGTTGAGTGGCACACTGAGTTTGTGGCCTATGTGTCATTTGGGTTGTGTTGGGGCTGGAGTTTGCTTGCGTTTCTGCTTTGGAGGTCCCTGATGCTTGGGCAGGTTTTTATTGAGAGCCTTCGCGAATGTAGGTGTGTGTTTTGTGTTTCTATGTGTGTGTTTTGGTGGTGTAGGTTTTGAGAAACTATGTGATGAGTGTGGTGTGGTGCAAGTGTTTACCTTCTCCTCTTGACTGTCTAGTCCAGTCTTGGGTGAAGAGAGCTTTGCTTCCAGTTTGGCAATATAGGTGCATCTCTCACAAGTTGTAGTGTTGGGTGGTAGGAGGAGAGGGTTGTCTGTGTACATGAGGCAATTGCTGCATTGCCCCAAGATGCCCAGATTCATCTCAGGTAGACAGGAGAAATCACCGGGAGCTGACCCTTAGACATGTCTGGACAGGTGCTTATTTATTAAGTACTAAAAACTGCTTTTCTCTAGACAAGTGAGGAAAGTTGAGTGCTGTAGTAATTTGCAGCTTATTTAGTGCTTACAACGAGTTCTGAACAAGTGCTGAGTTCAAAGAAACAAATTTGAGTGCTGAAACTAGAAAACTGGCTAGTTCTAAGAAACAAAATTAAGCTACAAGGCTTCCCTCCAAAACAGAAAGGCTTGGGGGCTCAGAAGCCTACAAACAGTCTAGACCACTTACAGGAAAGGCAGGAAACAAGCTTAAAAATGTATTTATTTATTTTTTTTCTTTACTAGATGCTCTCTTTGTACACAGTAGAAGTGCCTGAAATCAGAATATGATCTCACTGCACTCAGTTGAGTGAGCAAATAAGATGGGCCCAGAAGGAGCATCCAACAACAAATTTACAAGAGGGTCGGGCAGTTTCAAAGCCACCAAGATTAGCACCAAAACAAAAACAGGGAGGGTGGGGAACTAACTGACAAATATATATATATATATATATATATATATATATATATATATACAGATATCAATATACACACACACACACACACACACACACACACACACACACATATATATATATATATATATATATATATATATATATATGTGTGTATGCATTTATATATATTGGATATAGATATATGTATCTATATCTCTTTCTCTCTTTCTGTTTATGCATAGATAGACAGCTATTTGGTCAGTGAAGCAGCTGATCAACAGTTGTCTGAGATTGCTACATTACCAGAGCTGAGGAATGTGCACTTTACATGCATTCCAATGTATGTCCTAACAGTAATTTTTTGTTTTTCATTCTGGAACAAGTGGCCCATGACCCGAGCAGTGGACCATAGGAAGCAAGGTTGGAATACCGAGAGTTATTTTGACAATTGAAGTTGGATGTGGGGATCCCCCCAAGTTTAAATGACAGCATTTGTATTTTCAAGTGTATTACTATCCTCATGTGAACTGGTTTTGTACTTCAATGTTTTGATGTTTTTTATATGGATTTTATTCTAGACTATTGTATTTATATACTTTTTGCAGGACGCATTTATTTATTCATTTTATTGTGTATGATATAGTTGTTTCATGTTCATCCAGATTTGGACTGAACTCATAAGAATGCCTTTTAGTGAAACGTATTTGCGATTCATACATTTTAATACCCTATGCAAATTATTTTAGGAAGAGGCATTTTGAATGGTGTATTGTTACTCTAAAATGGTTGTCTGGGCTTTATTATGTGCTGTGATGAAGTCTGATATATCACAGGCAAAAGCGCTTAACCAATTTTAATTTATTTGTTTGAATAAAGTCAGTTGATTTTACCCTTATTCGTTGGTGCAGTTCTGACATTTTTGAGTTTTATGTGATATATAGCAATATATGTGAAGTATAATGTTTGTTAATGTGTTAATACAATTTGATTACTTTTGTATAAATGTAAATTTGTCTATGTCACAAGTGATAATTCAGTAAAGGTGTTTTTAAAAATATATATATATTCTGCTAGGTCCCACCCATCTTTGTCTTTTATCATGCCCATTTTTTTACCTAGAAGTTTCCCTTAATATCACCAATCTTCCTGAACAGTACTCACATCTTTCCCATGTTGTTGTGTTTTTCCAGGTCTTTGCACTGCTCATATAAATATGTCTCCTTAGCTCTTCTTGCTACTCCTGAAAACTGCATTCAGTCTGGCAGTTTTTCCTACTTTCATTGCCTTTGTTAAGGCTCCTAGCATTGAGCAGCAATATCTTTATGTTACCTGGATTTAGTTTTATTATGTCGGAACCTTTTGAGGACCAATGTTTTCTAAAAAAGACACTGGGATTGGACAAGGTTTTAGCCAATATACAAAAGCCATGGAAGATAGGTGCAGGCCATCACTGCAACAACACAGTATCCATAACTCCTGATCTTGAATATCTATTGCAAGTTAAATATTTCCACTGAGCTCCACAGTTTCATATTGTTAATCAGAATTGCATTTCTGAGCTCACCGGTTTGTATTTGCTTCCTTTCTGCATAATCTTTATTTGAACCCAGCTGTTCCTGTACAGAACCATAGCTAGGTTTTCTGGCTGGTATCCCCCTCAAGTCAGTGTTGATGAGCAAAGAAAAAAAAGCTTGGTTCCTGCCAATCACAACCTAACACCTTGCACCCAGGGAAGCTGCCTCCTTGGCCCTGATCAAGTTATGCCTCTGAGCTTCATTTCAGCTCTATCTTTAGTCAAACCGCTTCTTGAGATGCACATTCCTTCTTTCTTTTCCTTTTTCGAGTTATAGCTACTTTTCCCTAAAATCCTGTTTGTGTTTGTTGCTCCATTTATACCTACAGCCCAGCTGTGTCTGAGTGCCCATTTACAGTTTGGAGATTACAGTTTCTCCTAAGTCCATATGTGTCTGTGAACCCAGTTCTTGATTGTGATGTTAGTTGTGCCCAAGATCCAAATTTGTTCTATTGCTCCTGTTGTGAATGACCCCCCCCGCCCTGCTTTTGTCTGCCCATCACCATTTATATGTGTGACTCCAGCTGTGCCAGAGATGTATACCCATCTGTGGGAGGGTGGCCTAATGGTTAAGGTGTTTGCCTTACAAACACAAGGTTCAGGGTTTGAGTCTCACAAGGGATAATTGACTAAGCTTAAAATGATTCGCAAGGGCAGTTAGCTTAGTATGAACCTATGACTGAAAACACAGTTTCTATGAATAACTCATTGCATACCTAGAGTTTCATTTCTGCCTGGTATCTAATCTTTATGAACTCATTTGTCCTGCACCTTCATTGCTGCCATGACCACGCTTGTGCCTGACCGTAACTTCCTACGTATAACCTTAGGTCTGATTCTAGCCCTGCCTTCTACTGATCTTTTGCTTGTGACATGTGTTGTCACACACAATCCATTTCTGTCATGCTCAAAACCCGGTCAGCAAAGAATATCTAATTAAATAAATACTTTTTTGATTGCTGCCTTTATTATACTGAAGCCCCCATTTCAGTACATGCTCTGATTGTGCTTGAGATTACATTTTTTTCCAGTTCCAAATGTTTTTGAGTCTCCTTTATGTGGTTATGACTCTATGCCTCAGGTCCTATTTCAGCCTGCATTCCTATTAGTAATTGAGACCCAATTAATTCCTATGAATTTATTTCCCCATTATATTTTGCAACATGGGTTATTGTTTGCTATGTTCTTTAGTTAACCATTTAAAACTCTCTGGACCCATATTGACAAGTCCCAATATGTGGAGACCAAATGTCAATAATCCAGACTTATTGCCCTCCTGCAAAAAAAGTTTAAAGGTGAGGAGCAATGTTCAATATTCACTCTTTTCCTGTATTTTCAGGCCTTTTTCATGAGTTTGGACTCAGTAATCCAAGTCTCAGGATTTCAATAGGGAATCTGTTCATTAAGATTGGAATGTATCTAGTGTTCATTGTAGTAGCCCTTTTCTCAGACTACAGCTTTGGGATTTCTGTGGTTCTCCTTGTTTTAAATGTTATTTGTTTGCCTGCCTGTTTATCTATTTATTTTGTACTTTCAAAAAGGTTGAGCAAGGATGAGAGGGAAATCAGAGAATACTGGAGGGGGGAGAAAGAAGTTCTTTGCTTTAGTATTTACACGGTAAAGAAAGGGGAATGTGCTGTGCTGGGAGAGATGGCAGGCTGTGACAGTAGACAGACACCAGTATATAGAGAAATGAGCTTCATGTATAATTGTTTGCTCTTAGAGAGGATGAAGTAACAAGGACCAGATGGTGTGCCTCCCAGAGTTCTCAGAAATCTCTCTGCTGTATTGTCAGACTCCCAGTGAAGGTCTTTAACAGATCAATGAATTGCCAAAGGATTAGAGGACAGCAACTGAACCCTTGTAGGCATAGCTCTCAACTGTCCAGAACTTCACAAAATGTCCAGATTTTTGTCTCATATTTTCTGTCTGTTCCTCATAGAATTTGTTGTTTTCTGGCAAATTACTGGGATGATCTGAGGAGTGAAGTCACCAAATAATGACATAAATGTGAATTTCAGACTACAAATCCTTCAGAAAATGTATGTTAACAAAACCCTGTCACTTTAGCAACTTTACCATTTTATAAGACTGCTATTTCAAATCTGTCCCTATTTTTGGCCCTTTGTCCAGATTTCTTGCACTAAGAGGTTGAGAGGTATGCTTGTAGGAGGGTAGAGCAGAAAACATCCTGGGAACTATAGACCAGTTGTACAACAGTGGCATGGAAAGAAAGGAAAGAATCCTGATGGGGAAGTCTGCAGAATTCCTAGAGGGCAACAATCTCTAGGACAGCAACCAATTTGGGATCATAGCCAAAAAGATCTTTCAGTCAATGCTGACATTTTTTTATGACTGAGTTACAGGTGAAGCTGGCAGGAGATTTTCAGTAGATGGTAGTCTATCTAGACTTCAGCAAGTACTTTGCTCCATGCAAGAGGCTGATAGGAAAACTAGAAAGGTTGTGGGTGGGACCAAGAATGAGGAATTTGTATAGCTGTATGACTGAATGGTAGGCAATAGAGTAGTGTTGAGAAGGGTGATGCCAGGAATTAAGAAAGTGACTAGAAGAGTATCACATGGGTCCCTACTGCATGTAATACTCTTTAGCATGTTTGTCTCAGGTATAACTGAGGGAACAGTTGCAAGGTACTGCACATATATCATAACAACCAACTGTGAAGTGCCATCTGAGAGCAGCAGAGAAAGAAATGGTGCTTGTGCTGTTCATACCTGGATTAAACCAAGGGGGCAAAGTGACACAGCAGTGGCAGCTCCAAAGAGGGCAAATTTAGAAACAAACTCTTCCACTTTATAAGGCCTTGGTCAGGCCATATGTCAATTACTGTAGGTACTTCCAGAGGTCATATAAGGCAAAGGAAGGAATTCAGATGAAAGCTACAGGAAGTTTGATGGAATGCAAGAGAATAGAAGACATATGAACATAAGTTAGATGAGCTAAAGCTCTTCTAACTTAAGATCAGAAGAGACATGGGGAACGTGATATTGGTGCATAAAATTGTGTTAAGAAAATGTGAAGGTATTACTCTGAGTAGGGATGATGGATGGGAAAGCTTGAGGCACAGACAGCATATTGTAAGGCCTAACCACTACTTGGATCTCCAAAACTACTTTTTCACAGAAAAGGCTGTGAATGAATAGGATAGAATAGACTACAAGGATAGGAAGTGTACATTGACATCATAGAGACAGTCAAGATAGTGTAGGTTAAGTGCTGAAAGAGTAGAGAGAGAATGAGAGATAGGATTGAGGGGAGAGAGAATGTTAAGGTACTTTAAATGGTAGATTAGACAGATTTGGTGTCTCTTACTGCTGTCAAGCCAGAGCCGGATCCAGCACTAGGTAGACCAAGGCAGTCACCTAGGGCCAACTTGCTGGGAGGGGACCCACTGGCCAGGCGAGTAATTAAAAAAAATACATATTTGTTTAAGGGCATGCTTCTTTAACAATGCCCTTTGCATCTGATTGCACAGAAAGAAATTGTGTGTGTGACCTGTTTACATCTTTGTCTTCTGCATCTGTGCGACCTGTTTTTTACAGCTTCATTTTCCTTGTGCAAGGAATTTGAATAGCAGAAGATATTTGGACTACAGACCATGGACAGACAACTAAGAGGTTTGTGTGTGTGTGTGTGTGTGTGTGTGTGTGTGTGTGTGTGTGTGTGTGTGTGTGTGTGTGTGTGTGTGTGTGTGTGTGTGTGTGTGTGTGTGTGTGTGTGTGTGTGTGTGTGTGTGTGTGTGTGTGTGTGTGTGTGTGTGTGTAAGAGGTAGGAGGTAGGAAGGTGTGTGGGTGTAAGAGACAGGTAGGGTGTGTGTGTGTGTGTGTGTGTGTGTGTGTGTGTGTGTGTGTGTGTGTGTGTGTGTGTGTGTGTGTGTGTGTAAGAGGTAGGAAGGTGTGTGGGTGTAAGAGGCAGGTAGGGTGTGTGTGTGTGTGTGTGTGTGTGTGTGTGTGTGTGTGTGTGTGTGTGTGTGTGTGTGTGTGTCTAACAGGTAGGAGGTAGGAAGGTGTGTGGGTGTAAGAGGCAGGTAGGTGCATGTGTATGTGTGTATAAGACATAGGTAGCATACCTGTCAACTGTCCAGATTTTTGCCCCATATTTTTGGCCTGTTTCTCATAAAATTTTTGATAATCTAGAAAATCATTGAGGATTGCAGTTACTAAATAATGACAGAAATTTGAGTTTCAGACTTCATATCCTTTGGAAAAATGCATACTCATACAAATCCTGTTATTCTAGCAATTTTCTAAGTTCACGAGAGCAATATTTAAAATATATCCATATTTATTTTAGGCTTTGTCCACAATTCTTGCTTAAGAGGTTGAGAGGTATGGGTGTGTTAGAAAAATATGTAATAGTAATATGCCTGCTTAGTGCATTTAGTGCATTAAAGATTTAAAAGGGTTAATACATTTATTCTGTTCACACTGCATGAATCTGCACAGCCATTAGAAAATTAACAAGAAGCATTCTATTTTCTGCTAATGTCAGCAAATAACAAGAAGTAATTCATTTCTGCTAATGTCATGAAAATTAACAAAGGGATATTGACTTCTGCTTATGCCATGAGAAAACATGCAGCTGTTTGAAGATATTGATAAAGAAAACAATAGATGCTTGAAAGTTTAAACTGTAGTCAGCATTACTTGTACTAAAGCTAGAAATGTACCTTGAATCTAGGTAAAATGTAACACATGTATTAGAACAGTACAATAGAAGAACTGAAATGCTGAAATGGACTGACATAAACCCAAGGCCAGGTTGTTTTTCTCAAAATGTTTTGCAGAATGACAGATATTTTAACTTGGTCAGCAATAAGTCTAACAATATTTTCTGTAGAACATACAGAAAGCTGTGTCTAACTACGTCAGCAATAGAATGTAACATTTTCTATGTGACAGGAAGAGAACTGTATAAGTATAACCTACTAATCATTAATTATCCAGACAAATCCTGTACTTACATGCTTTGTCTCCTTGCTGCAAGTAATAAAGGGTGCCTTGCTTGAACCTAACGTGAATTGGTCTTTGAAGTTTTTTCCTTTGACAGATTGGTCCTTCGGACCGGAACCCTCTCTTCACCTCGGATCAGACGGGCCAGGTGGTTGAAACCGTACGGGGAAGAAACCAAATCGGTTCTTCTTATCTGAAAAGTCCTCCGACTGAATTGTCGTTCAAAAGAGGCCAGCCACTTTCTGATCTCTGACTGAAGGATGGGTCTCCGCGAATTGGTGATCAATCACGTGGGCTCAGGTAAGGTAAATCTACTTTTTTCTCTTTTCTGTTTTAGATCAGGGACCAGATGTGTATTGTTTTTGTTAGACTGTATTTTTCTTACAAGTCAGGGACAAAAAAGATTACTGTCTTGTCATAGATCAGGAGAAACAGAATAAGTAGGCAGTCATTCTGAAGAGACTATAACAAAATCCGTGGTATCATGTTAAAAATAAGAGAAGTTACATAACAATCAAAGGGTAGAACAAAATGGGTAATAATTGCACAAAAAGACCCCAAAATCCGCCGTTAATAGAAGATGCAAAATATATGCAGTCGCAGTGTGCCGAAAATATTAAATATTATTCAAAATGGGTTAATAAGTACAAATTCGATGGAAAATTAGAAAAATCCTCGCTTGTCAAACTTGTCAAACAGCTCAAAACCGATTCCAAAGGTCGGGTAAAAAAGCAACGTAAATTAGGAATTCCTCAGGCACACAGGTGGATTGAGGAAGTAAACCGTAGGGAACAAAAGAACAAGAATTCAAAAGCAATGTTCTTAGATAAAGAGGACAATAACTTAGTAATAGCATCAGCACCTCCGCCTCCCTTACCAGAATATGAAGCAAGTGAACAGGTTAGTCCACCCCCACGATATCCTGTGGTCACTGAAGAAAGAGGCATTATGAAAATAAAACCATTTATTAGAGATCCCATCGAGACCAGGTCTCGAACAAAGGCAGGTAACTCAAATGAAGGCATCGAGTTATGGCAAATGGTTAAGAATTCACGATCTATAAGTGAAGGAGAAGAAATATGTCCACTTATAGAAGTACCCAACCCTCAGGCAGGTCAGGACAATCAGGACCCAACTATTTTAGTGTATAGACTTTGGACTCCGGAAGACATCCGGAAAGCCACTGAGGGAATTCCCCATCCAAAGGTTAATTTTAGAAAATTCTCAGAAAAATTACAAGGAATGAGGCTGAGTTATAACTTAAATGGAGAAGAGGTAGAAAAGGTAGTTAGACAAATTGTTGGGCCAGATTGGCATATGATTAGTGGGAACTGGAATCGCCGTGATGCTGCACAAAGACCCCTCCCACATAGCAGCGCAGAATTAGACACCAGAGTAAAAGGTCTGACAGACCGCATCTCTGAAAAATGGAAACCTAGGGCAGACTGGACTTGCATTAATCAATGCATCCAACAAGAAGGTGAAACTATTGACCGGTATTATGCCAGACTATTAGAGTGTTTTAATAACCACTGTGGAATGCAGGTTCCTGAAGATCAAACACAAGATTCCCCATATGAAGAGCAGTTAAAAAATGCATTTTTAAAGGGCAGTATTGCTCCTATAAGCAGTTTTATTGCAAAACACATGGTAGATCATCGTACAAGCAGATTACAGTCATTACTTGAATATGCTAGGCATGCCAAAAGGCATTTTAATAGCAAAAAGAAAAAGAAAGCTCAAATATTTTCTGTAGAAGATGGAGCAGAAGTTTATGTAGTACAGTCCGGGAAAAAGGGCAAGAAAAATGCACAGGGAAACAAACAATCTGATCAACGATCAGAGGACTTTGAAGGGCGAAAGAAAAGGGGAGAATGTTTTAAATGTGGTAAAAAGGGACACTTGGCAAAGGATTGCAGGAAAAATAAGAAGGCAACAACGGAAGACAAGGAGAGTGAGGACTGACTATATGGTAGTCAGGAATCACTAGAAGGAGCTAGCGAAGAAGGGACAAATGAGAATGTGATAGAGGGAGTAGAGGAAGTGCAGGAAGTTAGTGACAATGAAGAAGATGAAATATTAGACCTAGCTTTATTGAGCTTAGAGCTCTATTTAGCAGACACAAAACCAGAAGTTACACTCTTGGTAGAAGGGAGGGAAGTCAAATTCTTGTGTGACTCAGGGGCATCACGAACCTTGATACATCCCTCCAAACTGCCAGAAAACACAGAGACGCCTGATTACATATTGGTCAAAGCAGCTAATGGACAGCTGTATCGGGAGCCTCTCTCCCGTAACATTGCAATAACTGATCCAGTTTCAGGATTGATGCAAAAAAGCAAAATTGTTGTTTCTGCAAAATACCCAGTAAACCTCTTGGGCAGAGACCTCATGCAGCTATTTGGTATAGCAGTAGTCCCAACCATGCAGGGTATGGAAGCACAGCGACAAATTGATACCTTTGCAGTGCAATCGGAGGGTGAAATGTTTTATTGGTACAGCCAGGACTTGGTTACGACTGGTCCAGGGACTGTAACCGAAGAGTTAATGAATATAGCCATCAGCAAATTCCCCTCCCTTGACATTGATAAGCAACAACTGTTGCACTGTACCCTGTATTATTGTAATACACCAGGACATGATAAGGAATATGAGCAAGAATTGTTTAAGAATCATGCAAATAGATTGATATTGCGTAACCTGTACTGGGACACAGAAGGGAACAGTGTAGCCAGCTGTTCATTGCCCCAGGAGTTCTTTGCACTTTATAAATCTAATCGATTACCACATGTTAGCCTAACCAAAAACAGAAATATAGAATGGGCAGACCTAGGAGAAAAAGTCACGAGATGGGAGAAACAGACAGAACTAGAACTATCAGAACAGGGAATACAAATACAGAAGTTGAATTGGATAAATCATACCAACCCAGCTGTACACTTACAGTCTGGTAAGGGCAGCTGATTGACACTCCTGTTAAAAGAGGAAGAAAATGCCTTACAAAATATACCAGAGACTCTCTGGTCAACAGGAAAGTCAGATGTAGGACTTATTCATACAGCGGGACCAGTTACTATCACGCCAAAGTCAGCATTCAGACCACAAAAAAGACAGTAGCCCTTAAGAAAAGATGCAGAGGCAGGGATAAAGCCTATTATAGCAGCCTTACTTAAAGGAGGGATACTAGTAGAATCTCCCAATTCACCATGTAACACACCCTTATTTCCAGTCAAAAAAGCAAATGGAGAATGGCGTATGGTCCAAGATTTACAAGCTGTAAATGATGCAGTAATACCAAGGGCACCCATGGTGCCAGACCCACACACCCTGTTGAATGATTTAAAACCTCAACAGAAGTATTTTTCTGTGGTAGACATCAGCAATGCGTTCTTTTCAATACCAATACACCCTGACAGCCAGTATTGGTTTGCATTCACATTTCAGGGGAAAAGGTATACATATACGTGACTACCACAGGGGTATTGTGAAAGTCCAACAATATTCTCACAAGAAATGGCAATCAACTTGGCGGGATTCACCCCACCAAGAGGCAGTCAAATTTTACTTTATGTTGATGACATCTTGCTGGCAGCCCCCACCCAGCAGGATTGTAGAGAAGATACCATAGCACTTCTACGATTTTTAGCCACTGAAGGACATAAGGTAAATAAAAGTAAACTGCAGCTTTGGAAAAAACAAGTCAAATACCTCGGATATGTAATATCCAAGGAAGGCAGAACACTAGATGAGGAGAGAAATATAGCAATTTTGCAAGCACCAAAACCCACTACCAAGAAGGAAATGATGTCCTTCCTGGGTACAACTAATTTTTGCCGGAGCTGGATTCCAAACTATGCTTTGGAATCTGCACCTCTGACTGACCTCATATATAAGAAGCCTATGGCAGCACAGGATTTGTTACAATGGACACCAGAAGCAGAATCTGCTTTCTGCAAACTGAAGCAGTTAATAGCGTCCTCATTAGTTCTGGGTTTACCAAACTACCATAAACATTTTTTCCAAACTGTAGACTGTAAGCAGGGTTACATGACATCAGTACTGACACAACAGCATGGGGATAAGCAACGCCCCATTGCTTACTATTCATCACAACTAGACCCAGTGGCACGATCCTTACCCCACTGTGTACAAGCAGTAGTTGCAGCTGCAATGGCAGTACAGGCTTCGGCCTCAGTAGTCTTATTCCACCCTCTCACTTTGAGAGTGCCTCATGCAGTCGCGATTATTTTACTACAAGAAAAGGTGGCATATCTTTCCCCTGCTAGGCATCTCTCCTGTATGACTATATTGTTGAGCCAACCTCACATGACAATTGAACGATGCATGACTTTAAACCCTTCTACTCTGCTCCCGACCCCTGCAGACGGCACACCGCACTGCTGCCTGCAGGTGATAGAGCAAAAGACACTACCTAGAAAAGATCTCACAGATGTCCCTTTGGATGATGCCGAGGTGACATACTACGTGGATGGCTCGTGCAAAAGGGGTCCTGCAGTACAGAACCTAGTAGGATATGCAGTAGTTTCTGATACTGAAATTATAGAAGCAAAACCTTTACCACACAACTTATCTGCACAGGCAGCAGAATTGATTGCCTTGACACGGGCATGTACCTTAGCAAAGGGTAAATGTGTAAACATTTTTACTGACAGCCAGTATGCTTTTTCTACTGTACATGTTTTTGCGCAACAGTGGAAAAACCGGGGAATGATAACATCTACTGGCAAACTTATAAACCATGCACAGTTTATCTTAGATCTTTTAGAATCTATTCAGTTACCTCAGAAAGTAGCCATTTGTAAATGCACAGCTCACACCAAGCAACAAGATAGGATTTCAAAAGGTAATGCGAGAGCTGATACAGCTGCAAAACAAGCAGCCACAGAAGTATTTCTTTTAAATGAGGAATTACAACTCTCTGAGATTTTAGACTTAGAAATGTTAAAAACAATGCAGACACTCACTACGCAAGCTGAAAAACATTGATGGATAAAACGAGGAGCAATTCTCGAAAAGGGGCTGTACATCTCTAGAGAAGGGAAACCGATACTACCATCTAATTTGTTTAGATATGCAGCTTTGCTGAGCCATGGGCAGTGCCATGTCTCAACAGGGGGGATGGTACAGCTGGTGAACCAGGTGTTCACAACGTATGGATTTACAAACTACTCTAAAAAATTTTGTTTGACGTGTCAGATTTGTAACAAACATTATGCACAAGGGGCGTTAAAGCCCAAACAAGGGAGTTTCCCTACACCACCATATCCGTTTCACACTATCTGTATGGATTTCATAGAATTGAACAAATGTGAAAATAAGATGTATTGTCTTGTCATTGTAGATATGTTTTCCAGATGGGTGGAAGCCTTACCAACCAAAAATCCAGATGCAGCCACAGTGGCAAAAGTACTTGTCAAAGAAATCATCCCTAGATTAGGCATTCCGGAAAGGATCTACAGTGACAATGGTACACACTTTGTAAACCAAACCATACAGCAGTTAAGTAAGCATTTTGGTATTTCTTTAAAAAATCATTGTGCATACCATCTACAATCTGCAGGGCTAGTTGAAAGGCATAATGGTATATTAAAAAACAAATTGAGAAAATTGATAGCTGAGACAGGGAAAAATTGGATATACTGTTTACCCCTGGCACCGTTAAGCATGAGAACTGTCCCTACAGCAAAAGGATTGACTCCTTTTGAAAAGTTATTTGGAAGGGCTTACTATACACCCCAGTGGAAACTTCTCATGTCATCAGACCAGGAAGCTGATTTTACACTAGCTGAATATATGAAGAAAGTCATGAATTCTAAACATCTGTTGCAGTCAAATTCTGTTTCAGATAAAAAGCAAACTGAGACATCAGAAGTGGCAGTGACACCCGGGGACTGGGTGTGGATAAAAGTTGTCAAGAAGAAGAATTGGTCATCGCCAAGGTGGGAAGGTCCCTACCAGGTGCTTCTTTCGACATCCACTGCAGTCAAAATAGCAGAGTGAGCTTTGTGGATCCACCTGATGCACTGCAAACTTGTTAAGAACTTTGAACTGGACAAAAATCTTACCTCTCCATCGGGGCCCTCAGCACAAAGTCTGGCTACAAAGGGGGTCAGATCAATAGGACTGATCCGTCTCAACCCCAGTGAAGAAACCATCGGTGCTGAAGGTCCTATTAGGGCAGAGAGTAAGAACACATGTCTGAAATAAAGATGACAGAATCCAGTAAGATCCAAATGTACCTATTCAGAAGAGTCGGAGAAAACAGGAATGCAGAACAACCATTTCCTCAGAAGTATTGCATAACAATCCTGTTGACTGTACTAGTGACAATAATCTTTTTGTTGTGGCCATTCCTTTTCACAGCCACACAAACTGAACTGAACAAGCGTGCAGAGTTGTACGCAGAGTGGCACCCAAACTTCAACACTTACCAGGCAATCAAATATGTGTATGCTGAGACCTTCAATGTTTCAAATTGCTGGATTTGCACAGCTTTGCCAACAGCATATGGGGGGGTTATTGTTAACTTCAGTCCCCCTAGGAGCCAACAAGACCTGGGAAAACTTAGTCTATGATACATCAGATGTCACATCTCAAGATAAAGTAGCATTGCACTTGTCTGTTCGACAGAAGGGGACTGTGTGTTTTTACAAAAATGATACAGTTCAGGTGGGTTGGAGTAATTGCAATGTGACTGTTCCTTATAGATGCTACAATAAGACTGATAACACAGGGTCCTATTGCAACATGAGCTATGATTCATTTGTTGAACTGATGCATAGGACAACTGATGAAGTGAAACATAATGCTGACCTTTATAAACAACTGTCAATGATAGACAAAAAAATGTTTCATCCAGAGCCAGGACATAGTAAAGTTACTACCAAAGTAGAAGATTGTTATTTTGTATGTGGTAGGAAAGCATATAAGTGGTTACCTGAGAATTGGTCCGGCAGTTGTTATTTGGGGTACCTGGTTCCGGCCATACGACACACAGCAGTTTTACCTCAAGGGAAAATTCAGAATGTTCGACGAGAAATCAAGAAGCCTGTCAATCCAGTGGGGCAAATTAATGCGGGCTGGAAAAATCATCATGCTGTGGGCTTAGGGAAAAATGGACTGTCACATATGGACTTGAGTGATACTGTTATCTCGTGGGCAGGTGTATTGCCAGCATATGGAGCAACAAAATCAATCTGGGAACTGAGAAAATTGTCTAAACTTCTCGAAATAATGAGCAATGCAACCTTTTCTGCCCTAGAATTGGTGACTGATGAATTGACTGCCATGAGAACTGTAGTGCTTCAAAACTGCATGGCTCTCGACTTCACCCTAGCGGTGAGAGGAGGTACGTGCGCTTTGATCCAGGAGGAGTGCTGTTCATATATTCCTGACCACAAACATGGGATAGACAATCATCTTGAGGTAATTCAGCAGGTGTCAGCCTTGACCAAACCAGGACCAAATCCATTGACGGACTTTTTCCAGAGATTGTTTGGGGGGTTGGGCAGTATCCTGATGAACATCCTGATTGCCATCTGTGCAGGAATGATCCTACTGGTGGTATGTGTGTGCTGCTGCATCCCTTGCATGAAAAGACTGATTAAAGACTTTATAGACATGTCAGTTTCAGAAACCTTATACCAAGGTGCTGAACTTGAAGAATTGTTAAAAATCTGAAAAAGCTTTCATAAGTTTAAACTGAATGACTCTCTTAACTGCAAATCCTGAGTAGGAAGAGGTTAGGGGAAGAAAAAATTGTTTATGCTTATCTTGAAAGTAGAATAAAACTATTAAAAGGGGGGAAAAGTTAGAAAAATATGTACTAGTAATATGCATGCTTAGTGCATTTAGTGCATTCAAGATTTAAAAGGGTTAATACATTTATTCTGTTCACACTGCATGAATCTGCACAGCCATTAGAAACTTAACAAGAAGCATTCTATTTTCTGCTAATGTCAGCAAATAACAAGAAGTAATTCATTTCTGCTAATGTCATGAAAATTAACAAAGGGATATTGACTTCTGCTTATGCCATGAAAAAAACATGCAGCTGTTAGAAGCTATTGATAAAGAAAACAATAGATGCTTGAAAGTTTAAACTGTAGTCAGCATTACTTGTACTAAAGCTAGAAATGTACCTTGAATCTAGGTAAAATGTAACACATGTATTAGAACAGTACAATAGAAGAATTGAAATGCTGAAATGGACTGACATAAACCCAAGGCCAGGTTGTTTTTCTCAAAATGTTTTGCAGAATGACAGATATTTTAACTTGGTCAGCAATAAGTCTAACAATATTTTCTGTAGAACATACAGAAAGCTGTGTCTAACTACGTCAGCAATAGAATGTAACATTTTCTATGTGACAGGAAGAGAACCGTATAAGTATAACCTACTAATCATTATTTATCCAGACAAATCCTGTACTTACATGCTTTGTCTCCTTGCTGCAAGTAATAAAGGATGCCTTGCTTGAACCTAACGTGAATTGGTCTTTGAAGTTTTTTTCCTTTGACAGGGTGTGTGAAATGCCCTAGTTAGAGGTAACAGGTGGTTAGCAATTTGCTCAGGCTCAAACCCTGTACCTTAGGTTACTAGAAACAAGAACCTGAATCCTGTACCCCAACCACTAAGCTGCATCTTTCAAGGAACTGAGTTTCAAGTGCATATTCTGCAGACTGGGAAAAAAGGAAGGAAGTTGAATAGGCTGATGAAGGGACAATTCATTAACCACCTTGGGCATTAAAGAAGGATTAGTACAAATAATTGAACAGTAATAGTGTTGAAAGACAGCAACCAGGAAGTAAAATCCAACACTAAAAACGTCTGAAAAAAGCAGCCGCACACAGCTATGATACAGCCTTTGATGTCATTATCCAATGTTAGGAATTTCCGATTCCCTTTTATAATGTTATGAATCTGTCTCATATCACTGCTAAAGGTATGTGTTAACCTAGAAATCCAATGAAAATTGCAAAAGGTCCACAAAAAATACTTTTAAATGCAAAAATAGACCCCAGAAAGCGTACAATGAAGCTCGCAGACAGCCCAATTCACTCGTTTTATTGTCCCAACTAGTACAACCAAACCAAAGCATTAACATCCTCAAATTTCGTTTAAAAACTTCATCAGATCTGTTGGAGAGTCCTGCTTGATCTTGTTCAGAACTCCTGGCAAAAGAGGAAAGGGAGGAAAGGCATACATAAACAATCCCTTTCTAGGAAAAGACAGGGCATCCGTTTTCCAAGTCAGAGGACTTGGCACTTTTGAACAGAATAGAGGAAGTTGTCTGCTCAGAGGGGAGGCAAAAAGATCTACCTGAGGGTGAACTATGTTCAGAAACACACCTCTGTGAAGCATCTATTTGTGAGCTTGTGTTCTGGACATAGTCAGAAAGTCTGCCACTAGTTTGTGTCCTGAAGGAATATAAATGGTCTGAAAGTCACCTGTAAACTGATAGCCAGATCAAGGCCTGAAGAGCTAGTCTACACAGAAGATTAGACCTTGTATCCCCCTGCTTGTTGATATACCACATCACATTACCATTGTCCTGGAAGATTTTCAGGGAGCCAGAGAGACAAAAAGGGAATAAAAGGCCTGGTGAGCCAGAAGTAGAGTCCTCATCTCTTACATTGAAATGGTCAGACCTCTGATGAAGAGGCCAGAGAACCTGAACTTTCAGAGGGCCGCAAGAAGCACCTCACCCCAGGTTTGAAGTGTCCATGAACACTTCTTGGGGAGGAACTGGAGCATGAATGGACAGTATCAGATTGAGAGAAATTTACTGAATCCACCACTGGAGCTCTAGTTTAAGACAAGGAAGCAAAGGAATTGGGAATTCCAGGAGGTGGCAATGTTAAAGCCATACTGATTTGAGGTACCACTGAAGCTGCCTCATATGGAGCCTAGCAAGAGAAAGCATGCGAATGGTGGAGGCCATAAACACCAGAATCCTGAACATTTTCCTGGCCATGATAGAGGACAGAGGAAGAAGAGAGTGGAAAAAAGTTGTCAGAGACAAAATCCTGGAAGCAGGAAGAAGGGCCAGCATGGGAATGGTCTGAATCCTACAACAGAGAAAAATAAGATCCTGGAAGAGTGTAAGCACCAACTTCTTGAGACTGATGGTGAACCCTAGACTTTGTAAAAGACAAGTGGTAAAAGGAAGATCTTGCAGAAGAATACTGGGAGAAGGAGCCTGAATAAGCAGGTCATCTAGATAAGGGAAAATCTGTAACCTTCAAAGCCTGCAAAAGGCAATGACAAGAGTGAGGCATTTGGTGAATACGCCTGACGTAGTAGTAAGCCCAAAATAGCAAATAAGTGAACTGAAAATGAGAGGAAGAAACACAGAAACATAAAAATCTCTTGAAGAGAGAGTAAATAGGGATGAGAAGCTAGGCATCCCTGAGGTTTAGAGAGACCAATAAGGCCTGGGAAGCAAAGTCTGAAGAAAGGGACCTTGAGAAATGTGTTGAGAAGAGAGAGTCCAGAATTGGTCTCCAAGCCCCCTCCTTCCAAGGAACCAAAAACATCCTAGAGTAAAAACCTCTTCCTACTTTGGTGGGTAGAACAGGTTGAATAGTGCCCTGATCCAAAAGAGACTGCAAAACCTCTGGAAAAAGAGACAGCTTGTCTAGAGGAGGCTGCAGAATGCATTAAAAGGGTGGGGGTGGATTTCCATTTCATGAAATATGCCAGATAAAGATAAACAGCACCCAACAGCCTGAGGTGATCTATTGCCACACTGGAAGAGACAGAGAAAGACAGAGAGACAAGGGGACTTGGCTGAGGGAAAGAGGAGTGAAAATGTCAAACAGAAACAGGAGTCTGAATGGACTTAGCAGGAGGAATACACCTGGACTCCTAAATCTGCCTTTGTTCGTATCCAGACTCGTCAACCTCCCAAAGATAAGACGAAGTGTAATTTCTGTGCAATTTGGGTATAGCAAAGACAAAAATATGCTTGAGTTCCTACATGGCTTTACCCTTATCTTGGAGGGACTTAAACAGATTAGCAGGAGCTGTCTCAAAAAGATTTATATTATCCAGAGGATCAGACTAAAAAGTTTGGCTTTAATATAATAAGGCAAGACCTGAAGACAAAGCCAAGAATAACTCATTATCATAGAATCAGATAGCACACCCCTGGAAGAGACATCAGTAGCACTGTAACTGCTTTTTATGGAGTGACAAGTGTCCTGGGAAGTGGATCCAAGCAGGTGAAAAATCTGAAGCTTTCCCTTCTGAATCAGGCAGATCAAACACAACTTTAACTACATGAGAAAAGAGAGCCATTTCATACCTAGTTATGCAGGTTTGTCAATTAATAGCCAAAATGACAAGTTGATAGCAGCATATACCTTTTACCCACCCTTTTCATAGCTCTACTATCCTTACCAGAAGGAGGGTGCTTAGAAGAAGGTAAAAGTTTAGGAGGCTTATCAGTTGAGACTGAAACCACAGAAGGCTCAGTAGAAGGAAATTTAAACAAAAATGTGCAGTCCCCATGCACCTTGTAGAAACTATCAGGTTTCTTAGGGGTCAGACATCAAGAGTCAGGAACTATAGAAGCAGCAAAAACAGTTTCCAAAAGTGCTGCCAAGACAGTAGGAACTGCAGTCAACTTAGATGACTCCATTTGTAGAAACTCATAGTATCTTTTTTGGATCTCAGATACCTGGAATCAGTCCACTTAAAGTACTCCATCATACGAGCAATAGTATCCCCAAAAGGATAATTCTTCCAATGGGGAATCTGGGCTGAAACAGTCATCTTCTTCTGAGCCATAGTCTGGAGGAGAATAAATTAAAGATGAGTATGCAAGAGATTCTTCCCCAGAATATAGGTCCTCCTCTGAAGAATCTAGTTTTCTTGTCTTCTTAACAGGAGTTGAGGACCAGGGAGGAGCAGGGACTGACATCATTTGAGGAAACCTCAAGGCCATAAACAAGCCTTGATAAAAATCCTACCATTCAAATTGGGGATCTTTAGCAATATGAATAATATACTTGTTTTTTTTTTTTGTTTGTTTGTTTTTTGGCTTTTTCTTAAGTGGGACATCTGCCCTAACAACCCTTGGTGGCTCAGTCCCTTGGCAGGCTTCAATGATCATTGTAGAAATCTCTTCCTGGGCAAAGATTTGAGGAATCCACCTCTGCCCCTCTGAAATAATTAGCCATGGTTTCTCCCTCAACATCCAGAGCAGATGTTTGAAAAGCCTTAGAGGCTATGCAAGAACTTGGATCCATGCTGGCATCCGATGGGGTTTGCAGCAGAGGGATCCATTGCAAGCACCAGACCAGGGAGCAGGCGCAACTTTAAACTAATACATGAATGTGCCCAACCCGGCTTAAAAATACGAATTAAAATAAAATTACATGAAATGCCCTTCCCTCTGCATCCTATTTGCAGACTAACTTAGCACCATTGCTGTTTATCACAAAGTAATAGATAAAGATGTAATTTACTACCTACTATTTCCATTTTTGGTGATAGTTTCAAACCTGCTATAGTTTATAAGCTTCAGTGATTCACTGTAAAAGTAAAAGATCTGGCAAAAGAAAGGGTAAAAATGCAAGGTAAAATCGGGGACTCCTGAAAGAATATCTCTAAAATGTTTTATTTTGCCTGGGAGAAAAGCAATTTTACTATTAAAATATCAGAATGCCACAAATTTTTCTGTGGCCCCTTTATATTTTAATTTCTATAGCTTTCCTCTCACCTGTCATCCTATTAGATTAGCCATACATGTGGAACTGCATGACAGCAGAAGAACCACAACTAAGACCGGAACCACAATTGCTAACTTGTTTGCTCAAGGATTCTCCACTTCTTTGCTCAGAAATTCTAGACAAAGCATAAAAATAAATGACCAAAAAATCAGGACAAATTTTTAAACTTAGAAAGTTGCAAGAATAAGCAGGTTTTTATATTAGTATGCTTTATTTCTGAAGGATATAAAGTCTGAAACTTGAAGGACTGTTATTATTTGGAGACTGCAATCTTTAGTGATTTGACAGAAGACCACATTTTTTGAGGAATAACCCAAAAGGTGTAAAGAAAAATCCTGGACATTCTGCAAAATTCCAGACATTTGAGAGGTGTGCCTGTATGCAGGGAGAGCAAGGAAGCAGTCTGTGCTTGCCTGTTATTGAAAAGGGGGTGTACGTTCTCTTAATGCCAGTTGTAGCACCATATCGTGTTGGTGACTTCTGAGAAAAGTGGTAACAATTTACTGTCTGATCTATAATTTTGGACCCATCATGCCATAGCCAATAATAATTTAACTTATCAATTTAATAAAAAAGTAAGTAAATCTATTGGACTTAATTTTGCGGTGATACATATCTATAAGGAACTACCAAAACAGAAGGGGAATCAGAAATACACAGACGATGTTTTATTTTTTCACTTCTAGTCCTAGATTGTGGTTGGTAACAGTTAATTTACATCCATAAATAAATTAATTAATAAAGAAAACAATGGGCATAAAACTTAAAAAAAAGTGCATCCCCACCCCACACAATTTTAGGCTTCATAGTAAACTCCCATATATCGATGTTCTATTTTTTTTCTTTTGTAAAGCAGGTCATTTGCTTCAGTTAAGTATTTTTTAAAGAACTGCAGTTTGAGGACGTGGAAGTGATGGAATTTAAAACACCTTTGTTTCCTTGCCACAGCTGGTGGATTGCGTGCTTATTTCTTACTTTATGTCAGAGTTTTTTTTTTCTAAGTAGTGTTTACTTTTAGCTACTTGGCCACAGCTGCATTCATCTGCATGATGTGGTAGAGTTTAATAACTAGCATTTGGCCATGTGCCTTTCTTTTCTCTAATGTTGTTGTAGGGTTTGTGTATGTTTCACTGCTCAAGGGCCTGATCTTCCCTTAGTATATTTTGACCCTTCCTGTAGTTACCCTTCAAAGCAGTATCAATTGCTTGGAGGCTACCTTTGCATTCCATCCACCATGGCTTGTCAGGAAAGCCTGACAGCATGGATCTGGCAGTAGCTTAGGGGGAAAGAGAAAGGCTGAACAAAACAGAGCTGACAGAAGACAACAGTGTGGCAGTTAAGGAAAATTGGCTTGCAGACAGCTGGGAGAAGCCAATTAGCAAACAAAATAGCCAAAGGAATAAGTAAAAAAATAGTTTCTTGAGCAAGACAGAAAATATCAGTTGTTCCACCCTTGAGCAAAAAAAGTTGAGAACTACCATAGGGTTTCTCTGTAGAACTGACCAAACAGTGCCTGTTGAAATATTAGTGAAGTATTTAAAAGTTGTCCCTTATTTTGGGATTTTGCCTGATTCATGAACAAACAAGTTGATAGCTACAGTGGAGGTTCTCTGTAGCAGCCACATGAAGCAACTCATAGGTTTGCAGGAGTTACAAGACATTCAAAAAACTGCATTCACCTTGCCTATGAACATCCTTAGGTTGTATCTCTTTCTTGGAAAGGGCAAAATCAGTTCATTCCAGGAACAAATTTATGAGATCCCATCCAATCATCCTGGATAAATTTTTAAAGATGTTATGTTGTCACATTGTTTAACATGCAGAGAAAGTCTGCTCCAGAGATGAGGTAGGCATCGGGCAATAAATTCGTCCTTCAATCAAGTTTTCTTTATCTGTTGTTGAAGGTCTAGATCTGATGTTCTTGTGTTGGTGGAATTATTTGATTTTCTGAGATTCAGGAGAATATACTGCATTTTTGGTCTTAGAATGTATCTTCAGTTGTTGTTGTGTCTTTTGGCTTTTCCCGGTTAGGGGGGTCGCCACAGCGGAACTCAGGTCTGCTAATGATTGGCAGTAGATTTTTTACGTGCTGAGTTGCCAACTCTGATGCACAACCTTCAACGAAGGTACACCCATTCACACATATCTCCACACAGAAGATGCTCTAGCTGAGAATCGAACAGGACGTCTTACTGTGAGGCGACAACGCTACCATGCTCCTTTATGATAAAATTGAGTGCAAGAGATACAAGAATTGACAGACAAAGGATAACATTCTCTGGGGTAAAATTTGCCCTGAGTGGGTAGTGTCATTTTGAATTTGTTCCAAACACTGCTTGGTGTTGTTTATTGGTTTTCTAATAGAGATACAGAAGGAATTATGGTTATCCTTTGCTTCAGAGGTTAAGTTGTGTTAAAATTTACATTCCATACTGTTCTACATTGAAAGGGTCCAACACTCATTCATTCTTATGTTTTTTAAATAAATCATCATGTGTATTAATACTGAACAATATCAGTTCATCGAAAAGACTTTCTTGAGTATGTAGAAACAGTTATTTGCCATGTTCTGTTCTACCCAGCTGAAATTTAGTAAGGGTTCTTATATTTTGTTCTACATTGTCAGAAGTAGTGTTCCATATTTTGAAGATGGAAGGTTGATAAATAATGGAGGCAGTTGATGGAAGAAAGCGCAAGGCAGGATGATCACATTAAAGTGATCATTGCTGTGACTTGTTAGGGGAGGTAGGACAGAACTTTAGTGTCTGAAAGTTCCAGGCTGAAATACATTACAGTGATTGTTCTTTCATTTTTTTCTAGCAGAAAATCAGATAACCTTTGGATACTTGTAACAGATACTGTTCACACCGCAATATATTTATATTTATTTCTTCATTTATTTTTTATGACAATCTACAAGGGGGTGCCCTATAGCAGTTAGTGGAAGTATATTACTGTAACTTTTATGTTTTTTATCTTCTCAATGAAATATCAGAAGTATAAACAACTACTGTCAAGGGTGCAGGGTTTGATTATTTCCACCATCTATTGTGCAACTCTCATGTGGCTAGACAGTGCACTAGGGTCACCAATAAAACAGAACACTCGTGTCCAGTGGGATTACCTGGTTAACTGATCTATAAAACAGAAATAAATGTGGGCATCATTTTTTGATGACAGGTAATATTCAAAAACAAACAGCAGTTAGAAGACCACTTCTGAATGATTAGTCATGTGGTTTTCTGGGGTGAATAGTATCTGTCAAAGAACAACATGAACATTACATTTGTGATTTCTTCACATTCAGATATAGTGCTATCTATCTACTATCTACTATCTCAGAAGTGGCACAGTCTGCTTTATCAGTATGTATATTTTTGTACACAAATGTCTTATTAGAAGTCCCTGAATTTATTTTTCTATTGTGAACTGCTTTCAGGGAACTGACACATAGTCTCTTGCATACAACTGGTAAATCCAGCATTTAAGAGGTGTTGTTTTGTCACAATTTGGCTCTGTGGTAAAAAGAGGAGGAATTCCTCTTTAGAGATTCAAGATTTCTGAGTCTGAGTTGGAAGATGTAGGGATGTAAGCATTTTTTTTTCCTTCAGATTTCTGATTCAAACTCAGAAGATGATTCTGCCAGTGGGGGGGTGGGGGTTAACTTTCTATGAGACTATTGTAGAAACTCGCAGCGTTTACAGGAGGAAAACACTGACATTTCTCAGTCCATCATAAAATACTGAGTTGTTACAAAAGAACTTTCCAGAACCTGCATCCATTCCTCACATTCTGTCTGCTTTAGGGGATGTGTGTGTTTTCTTGATAGTCAGTGAGTTGCCCCAAAGAAGGCAGATATGATGTATAAAGTTCCTCAGTTGTTTCACTTTTATAAATTATTCCCAGATCTAGCCCAGCAGCTATAGTTTTAGCTAATTCCACTGCTGCTAAGCACGTAGTTAATTCCAATCCTACTCTTTCTGATAAGGATGGGAAAATTGTTGATAGGTATGGGAAAAAAACTGCATACTTCTACAACTTTGATTTTTAAATTTTTGAATTGTCAGGCATATATGTTAAAGTTTGTTTTGACAAATTATGAAAGGATAAGGAATGTTTTATCTGCAGTCACTACTCATTGTTTACAGAACGCGTATGACTCTGTTGATACTTCTTCCAGGGCTATGGCCACTGATACTGTTTTAAGGAGGTTTGTATGGCTGCATTCTCAGAACCTCTCTGATGATATTAAAAATGAAATTTTGAAATTCTCCCTTGGATAGAAGATTAGTCTTCGGCTGCTCTGCTGCAGAGATAATCAAAAAATGTGATGCAAGGGGCAAGCTAATCCAGGGAATCTTTAAGATTTTTCAGCCCTCATTTAACAATTTGTTCAAGGGATTTTTTTTCTCCTTATCCATTTTTGGCAAAAAATGATTAAATAATCTCAACAACATTCAGGTAAAAAGACATTTAAAAAGAAATGATAAAGGGGTTCCAAAGAGAAGTCTCGAATTTCCCAAAACCATGGATGGTCTGGCAGGTCTGATTCAAGAGACTTTGTGACCCGCTCCCATCCTGGTCTCTTTTTTCTTTCAGAAAGTCTGAATCTCCATTTTCCTCTTTGGCAATGGATTGTTTCAGGAAAACTGGTTCTGAAAATCAATCATCAAGGTCACAGATAGCAGTGAGAGGAACTTCATCCTTTCCAGGGGGGGGTCTTTCCTCTTCCCCTATATCAGACTCTTTTGTTTCCACTTGTTTTTCATCACATCCTTATTCATTCAGACTTCAGATGGTTCATAAGATATTTTGTGTCTGGATAACATTATTAGTTCTCTGCCATACTCTTTGGACTATCCACTGCACCAAGAGTGTTCATAAAGTGTCTAGCTGCAGTCATAGTTCATTGCAGGTTAAAGGGTATCCACATTTTCCATATTAAAACAACTTGCGTATCTTTGCAGCATCTTTGCAAGGTGTCGGTCTTTTTCAAGGTGTCAGGAATCTCTCTCAGGTGAGAGATCTCCTACACAAGCTGGGATTCCAAGAGATCATTCAAAAGTCTTTCTTCACTCCTTCACACAGGATTGTGTTCCTGGGATGTCAACTAGACACCTCAGTTCAAAGAGAAAAAACAGAAAAACATTTCTTTATTTAGATCTATTTCTAAGGTTTTCCATCCAAACACTGGGGTATAGCTCCACTGGGATGAAGTCTGCAAAAATTTGAACGAGTAGGTAGTTTGTTTTCTGACCCATGAGATGCACATTTTGGAATGTAATGTTTATGCTGCTTTATCCTGGCATATGGTTGTCAGTGTTCCATTCAGAGAGCAGTGCTGTGAAAGGGGAATGGCTTGGTCAGCAGTTTAAGGGAGTGGGTGGACAGCAATGTACTGATGTAAGTGTGGCTTGCTGGGGGGGCAGAAGCCTGGGAGTTGTGAGTACAAATCTGATAATCCTGGATGCACCCCTGCTATCCACTGGGTGACATAAGAGTTTATACCTAACCTCTTGAGTTTGTCAACAATGCCTGAGTGGGGTATTGTGTCAAATGTCTTAGCCAGGTCAAGACAAGTAGTCTGAACTGTTTTGCTCTCATGTATTGCTTTGGTGACCTTCCCAAATAAGTCCAAAAGGTTGAGAAGGCATGATCTATCCTTGAAGAAAACAAATTGGGTTGGGACCAGTGTATGTAGTTTTCTTATACCATTATTGATTATTTCCATGATAATTCTTTCCATGCTTTTGCATTTGAGACTAGTGAGACTTATGAGTCTGGAGTTTACAGAGTCTGTAGGTGGCCCACCTTTGTGCAGAGGGATGACTGTTGCTGTTCCCCATTTGTGTGTCACAAAACCTGTTTGGAGAGTACAGTTTAATAGCAATTCCAGATGACCTGACAGGTCATGTTTCATGCTATTTAGAAGGCATCCTAAGATGTTGTCCGGGCCCCATTAATGCAGTGTTCTTGGCCTTATAAAGAGCATTAAGGACCTGTTCCCTAGTGATAGGGGGTTATATTTGATAGGGTTTCTTGAGGGGAGGTTGAAGTAGTGAGAGGGGTAAAGTTAGAGCTGAATTTGTCTGCCAGTAAATTTACTATATTTTCTGGCTCAGTGTAGGTGGCTCCATTAACAATGAGTTCTGCACACAATTGTGTATTGCCTTTAAGGTTGCTGATGTAGCTAAAGAATTTCTCACGGTTGTCCTTGGCTTGGGAGAACATATTGATCTCCAATTTGGCTTTGGAAGACTTTATTTGTCTACTGAATTGTATGTTTAGTTTGTTGAAAGTGCTTTTATCCTGCTGGGTGCCTTCTAATTTTTACTATGATTTGTCTTCCTTTTGTTATACATCCTGTTGATGTTGTGATTCCACCAGGGTGGCTTGTTTTTTGAGTTCATAGGATCATAGGAGATTACTAGGATAATGACCCTAGGGCCCTAACAAGCCTAGTCAAATTTCCTTATTTCCACGATCAGTACCTATCAGCCCTGTCTAAGAGGGACACAGGTGGAACCCCTGGGGTGAATTTACGGTTACCGACCCAATCGTCCAAATTGAGTTTGAAGAGGGCCAATGAGGTACTCTGCTTGATATGAAGCAGGAGTCTGTTCCAAAGGTGTGGTAACCTCTAGGAGACATATTTGTCCCTCCAGCAGGTTCTATTAATGTCACATACCAGGTATAGCCATTAGAGCGAGTAACTTGTGTGCAATTTGACTTACAGATATGCAGCATTTCTAATAAATCATGGTCAGTGATTGCCTTAAATGCAAGGCAGAGATCACCTCTGAGTATTCTGTATGAAACAGAATAAAGTCACAGTGATTTCAGATGATCCTCATAGGACAGATGTTGAAGTCCTTGAATTTTCCTTCTGAGGAACTTTTGTGGTCTCTCCAATCACTGCAGGTGCTTGGAAATGTACATACAAAAAGGGGCATTGTACTCAGTTAAAGGCCTGATGAGGGAAGAGTACAGGGAGGTTATAACTTCTTTTTTTTCTGGAGACAATGCCCTTACATATGAGATGAGCAACACAGAATCTCTTCTTACCACTGTGGAGACATGGTTATCAAAGGTAAAGTTGCTGTCAACCTGTGTGTCCAGGTCTCTCACCACTGAGTGTGTAGTTTGGGTGTTATTCCTGATGTTGTAGTTAGCAGGAACATCACTCTTAGTGAAAGAGATGATTATACATTTTTTCCATTGAGTTTAAGGCCATGACTTTGACACAAGTCATTTGTTTGTGTAAGACCCTCTTGTAGGATGTTGACATCACTTGAAGAGTCTATGACCACTCCCCGTTTGCAGTCATCAGCAAACCTTGTCAGCCACAGACCTTAAGTTTTATCTTGCACTTCTGAGAAATAGATTCCAAACAGTAGAGGTCTCAGGACTGATCCCTGTGGAACACCACTGGTTACAGGTCTGCTGTTAGAGGGGAATTCCCCTATTTTGACTATATGGGTTCTATCAGTGAGCCAGTTAGCAACCCATCTAATGATATAAGGGTTGATACCTAACTGGATGAGTTTGTAAATTATGCCTGAGTGGGGGATAGTGTCTAAAGTCTTGGTTAAGTCTAGGTAGACTGTATGCACACATTTCCCCTCATCAAGGGCCTTGGTGACTGTCTCAAAGAAGTCCACCAGGTTTAACAGACATGATCTCCCTTTGACAAATCCAGATTGAGTAGGGTCAAGTGTTTGGAGATTTACCAATATCTTTGTTGACACGGTACATGATGACTCTCTCCATGGCCTTGCAGATAAGGCTAGTCAGACTAATAGGTCTATATTTCCCAGGGTCAATGGAAGCACCAGCTTTGTGCAAGGGAATAACGGTGGCATTTTTTCATTCATCTGGGACAAAGCCAGTGCTTAGCCTATGATTGAAAAGAGTACCTAATGGCGCTGCTAATTCTTGTTTGAGCCCATGTAGAATGCAGCCTGGGATGTTGTCAGGTCCCATGGGTGCTGTGCTTTTGACCTTAGAGAGGGCATTCATGACCTGCTCTTTAGAGATACAAAGTAGAGGACAGGTGGTAGGGATGTCTTGGGGTAAGTGTGGTGGGGACAGAGGAGTGACGTTTTCACAGAACGTGTCAGCTAACAGGTTAGCAATGTCCAGAGGCTCGGTAAATGTGGTATCATTAACTACCAGTTCACTACAAATCTGGGCCTTTCCTCTTAGATTATGGATGTAACTAAAGAACACCTTATGGTTGTTCTTAGTTCATAGGTAGGTACTAGGCTTTCAGCCCAAGGGCCTATGTAAGCCTAGCCAACAAGGTTCCCTAACCTTCACCACCCAAGAAAGTTATTTTCCTGTGCCGCTGTCACGCAGAGCCACAGAAGTGATCCCCAGGGTGAACTTCCTATTTCCCATCCACTCATCAAGATTTTTCTTGAAGAGTGCTAATGAAGAATTCTGCTTGACATAGATAGGTAGCTTATGTTGGCAAGTCAGATTAAATGCCCAGGTCTCAATGAAGCTGTCAATACTGGAAGCCATTGAAGGCTTTGTTCTTACATTATATAACAGTTTTTGTTTTATATATAACATTCACTGTGTTTTGTTTTGTTTTTTTTTTGGGGGGGGGGGGGCGACCTGACTCACTGACATTATGTTTTAAAGATTGTACTTTCTCAAGTTTTTTTTTATCACAAGATTTTATTTAGTAGTTGGTCTATTCCAACACTTAATTATTTAATTGAAAAAGGGGTTTTATTGGCCGAGAATGTCATGTATTTTTTTCAAAATTGGTATTTAAATCAGTTTTCTTGTGTTGTTTGATATTCTGAAGAAGTCAATTGTTATATACTTGATGAAAGCACTAAATAAACCTTGGATTTGGAATTTGTGATGACTGCATCCTGGTTTTGGATTTCGTTCTATTGGTTACTGGTTCTCAGTTTGTTTGTGATAGATAGCTAGCTTGTTCCAGAGTATGGGAAGTCTCTGGGACAGGAATCTATCCCTCCAGCTCTGTTTTTTGTGGTGGCAAGGTTTATGTCCCTAGAGCATGTGTCTCAGAGGGATTGGGATTTCTTTAGGTGTAGCATGTCCAACAGCTCTGGGTTTGCCATAGCTTTGTATGTTAGATGGAGATCACCTCAGAGTAGGTGACATGCTACAGAGTAAAGCTGGAGTTTTTTGAGACGGTCAGCGTAGGGCATCTGTTTGAGTCCCATAATCCTCTTTGTGAGGTACTTTACTCCAGATCTGGCTAATCTCCTTTGCTTTTTTTAAAGCTGTCTTGCTATGTTAAACTCGTTTAACATAGCGAGACAGTGTAAAGCAATGAAGATCTTGCGGTCTCTGTTGCTGTAAAAAAAAGAGTTATAGCAATGGAAAAAGTCCGGGTGACCGGACCTTTTTCCATTACTATAACTCAGATTTACAACGTGCACACTGCCAATCAGCATGCACGTTTTTGAATATTAATAAGGGGTCGTTGTATAATAAAAGTGTTTTGTGCTCTGGAGTAACTGATTTCATAGTCTGTTTGTCATTTGCTGAAATCTTTCACTTGAAGTGTTCAATTTTAAATGTCAACAAAGAACAATAAATATGGCACTATTAAAATAAAATAAATAACCATTACTGAGATTAATCAGTATTATGACAGTGTTTCCTGGATTTTTGGAATTGTACACCAGCTTGTATACCATTTTCAGAATGTAAGCATTGACCACCCACCCAAGACAGTGCATGATTCTAGAGAGTATATCATTGGAGTAACTATAATTCTATTAAATAGTTCAGCCTGCAGTTAATTTAAAAAAGTACTTAGCCAATAGAAAAGGCTGTGATGGCTCTCAGCTGCAATCAGTCAAAATCATGGAAAGTAAAACATTGAGCAGTATGGTATGGTATGATTGGTATATATCTGACTATGGCCTGGCTTCTGCCAGGATATTTGTGACTGTTCGATAAGACACAAATATTGGTTCATAAATGTTTTGAAATTATCTGTTAACCTCTTTCACCAACAATTTGTCCAGCAACCCATTTCTGCAAATGCCCTTAATGAGACTGTAACATGTTGCCTTGACAGACAAGGCCATTTCCCCTGGTGCAGAGGTGCACGAAGGTGGTGGTAAATTTTGGATGCTTTGATAATCAGTACATATTCTGACAAATTCTTCAAATTCTTTGTCATTAGTAAGCCACCATGTAAAGACTGAACTGGGGATGCAATTCTTACTGTTTTGTGTCTCTTATGTCTTGCATTGACGCTATGGATTGAACTTTGCTGCTCTAGAACCTTATTATAATCTTACTTGCCATATGAGTAGCTACTCCTTCATAGCAGCATAAGCAGGGTATAGCCAGTTATCAGCAATAGGCCATCTGTTTACAACTCCATATATTTGTGGCAGTTGCAGCTCATTCGTGTATTTTCTCCGTGCAGAAGCATTCATCATAGGTAACTACACTGTACTTTACATTTAGTACATATCTGCTGGCTCTTTAGATTTTTAATACAACAGTCAAAGCACATCTGCACGCACAAGGTACTCTGCCCCTTATATCTGATATTATAAAAATAGTCCCTAAAAGCAGGTGCCAGCATTTTAACCACTGTGTAGTCTTCATGGATAATTCCTTTTTGTTTGAAAATTGCCAGCAGTGTCTTTTTATCCAAAAATGCAAATTGCTCTCTTTATAAATAGTGATTAAATTTCTTCCATTCCTAGACCAGGTTAAAGACCTGCAACAACAATACCCAAAAAACTGCAATAACCAGATCCAAACCAAATTCTGGAATGAACAGATGAAAACGCACAAATAGTAAAATTAGAATATTTATTATTTCTGTAATAACAGATTCTAGCGCCTTGGTGTTACCACCTTCATGGAATTTGGTTTGGATCTGGTTGTTGCAGGTTAAAGACCTGTCTACCCATCTGAGCATTGTGTTCACCACTGGTCAGTGATTTTGAAGGCAAGATGTTGGGCCTCTTTGTACCATCTCAAGAGTTTGTGATAGACTAATGTGAATTTCATAAACATCACATGCCATCCTTACAGGCAAAGATGGAGGAAAGGCAATCTAATGTGATAGCTTCAAAGTTCTCCATCTATTTCCTCTCAGACTCATTCTGTAACAGTATAATAAGTGACTATAATACTGCTAAATGGGGAATTCAAAACTATTGGCAGTAGCTTACCTGTGCCAAGTATGATCTCAGCTGTGACCCATTTTTAGACTTAGACATTCTTAGTACAGCAGCCATCTTATCTTCTGGTGTATGAAGTCTGTTTCATATGCAAGCAATACATAACTTCTTTGAAAAGCTCACCCTCATCCCATTTCCTTAGCCTATACATATACGTCTACAAACATGTGCGCGTGTACATACACACACACACACACACACACACACACACACACACACACACACACACACACACACACACACAGACACTCTTGTATCCTTTGTAGGACTTTCCATATGTTGTCTAGATGTTCTTCACCAATCTTTCCGGACATCAAGCTTTTGTTTAGGTAGAAACACACATTAGGAATTCTCTGTAGTACCTGAGCAATCCTGCTGCCAAATTTATTTATTATTATTATTTATTTATTTTATTTACCGGGAAAGTCCGACTTGGAATGAGCTAATTTTCAGCAGAGGCCTGGGGAGAAATGCTCCAGATGCATGTCTTTATAATGTGGGAGGAAACTGGAGCACCTAGAGGAAACCCACACAAATAGGACATGCAGACTCCACACAGAAAGCACCCCAGCCGAGAATTGAACCGGAGAACCTCTTGCTGTGTGGCGGCAACGCTACCACTGCACCACTGCACTGTCCAGTGTATATGAAAGGCACAGACACTACTCAGAAAATTAGCCATTTCTGCTTAAATAGCCATTTACACATATTAATTGCGGAAAATTTATTGGAAACTTCTTCCATTTCCATTTGTTGTCAGGTTTGTGGACAGTCTTTTTTAGTGACTGCCTCCATCCAATTACGGGTGCAAAAATATTCTCAGTTCTTTGTAGGCAATCCTGCATAGTTAATTAACAGTGGCTCAAAATAGCATCATATACTAACACCACCTGTCTTTAGAACTGTTGCTATGGGGACAGTACATTACTTCCACTGGGACAACACCCCAGTAATTACCACTTTTTGTACCAAATATTTCTCACTTTGGTCCAAGGGAATAAGGCATTGTCCTATCCTTCTGAAATTTTGGGCTAGCTTATTGGTTTCCTTCAGTCCATACCTTTATGCCATTAAGCAATAATATCCCTTTATTAAGAAACTTACTGGCATATGTCAGTAGACATGATATATTTTCATTTCAGGTCAGGTTTTCTGTGCTTTTGACTTGTTCTACACATTCCTTAAAGAGTGCAGTTTTAGTTTAATTTGCAGGCTATCATCAAAGTATCATAGAATCATATAGAGTACAATGCAGAATCTATCTAATGGCCATTTATATCTTGGCAGAACCCACCCTTAAGGGGCCCTTCCTGCCAACAGGATGGCAAAGCAGGTTTGGATGAGGGAGAATTGATGGATACTCATTTAATCCTGAATATTCTTCTTAAAGTTAACTAGGGTGTCACACTGTTTAAAATAGCTAGGTAATTTATTCCAAAGCTGGCACTGGAAGATGGGACTAGCCCACTAGCAGATTATATTCCTTTTTGCTGAACATTAGAATCTTTTGTATGAATGTTTATGGAGCCATTTGCAGGGATGAAGGAGGTGAATGAGGGCAGCAGCCTTTGTGGCTTGAAAAACTAGTCATAGGCCACCACATATTAGTTTACAAGAGACAGACTGCAGGGATAGCTTCAAGCCTGCCTTTGTAGTTAAAGGTCTTTACCTATCAGGAGCCTCTGGAGTCTATCCAGCTTTGTGATTTGAATGAATAGATACATGCCAAAAAGGGTATTGTATTCTACAGCAGGGCTGATAATGGCTGAGTACAGAGGAATGATACAGTGGATTGTGAACAGGTCTCCAGTCCTAGCTGTGTTATTATGTGTCCAAGACATGGATGCTAAGAAATTCACTTCATGGGCTTTGAAACCTGGTAAGGCCCTTACTGATCAGATTTAGAGCCCTGTCAGATTTATCATTAGTGGGCAGGACAAAGGAACAAAAGCTGGGAGAGTTTTTAAATACTGCTCTAATTCACAATATTAGTAGAATGACAAGTTTTGCATTTCTGAAAACATAAGAATTGTTGCATTGCATTTCTGGCATTTTTGATGGACTTTAATTCTCACTAGTTTACCAGAAAATCAGACACGTTTAGTAGGGACAGGGCAAAATATGAGATGAACTTGTGGACAGTTTACAGGGATACACAGCAGCCAGAAACAAACCTGTTTTTACTTCTGCCGCTGAGGTTTGTTGGCTGCACTGTCAGTATTTAGTGTCTAGCATGACACCTGATATTAACAGAGCTCTGAAATGTGCTTAATTGTTAAGCATCCTTCTAAGAGCTGTTAATATTGTGTCTCGCACTACAGTACCATTTAACCAGTTCCTCTTTTCCCGATATTGGAGTGCAATCACAGCACTCCATGTACCATGGTACCAATATCTCTGAATGATTCCATTTGAAAAGAGGTGCTGTGTATGCTGTAGTACTATAAAAATTACATTTTCCAAATCTGAAAATACTGCACTTTTTTGCATTTAATTTGTGGCTATTATCTTTATTCCACTAAGTTGCATGGCATGGTCCTTTCTGTAGTATTATGATCTCAGAAGCTGAATAAATTAGAACATCCAGCTCTGAGTCATCAACAAAATAATTAATAAAATGTCTGAGTCTGAAATTTGAAGATCAGAGAAATAGATACTGTAGATCAGTGTGTGTGTATGTACCTTAAAGAAGTTATCCAAGGGCTTGCACAAGTTTATAAATACTGAACATGTGAGAGCCCGACTGCCATTTTGTAGTTAGCTGTTGAGATGTAAGCATGAATGTATGTAAGGTCTGCCTGTTAACTAGTTCAATTATCTTTTATGATGTTGCTATCCATTATGATGTGTTTTTATGTATTAAAGCATTTAAATGAAATACCTCACCTGCTTTTCATCTATGTTAGAGAAGGAGGAGCGACATGGTGCCAGAAGTGGCATGTCTAAAGGACACTGTGTTAGAGACAGCATGGCTAAAACGACTTAAGGTACTTGCTTGGAACTGGTAGAATATAGAGGAGTGAATCATCCCTACTGTATGTATACTTCACAAAACAGGACAGAAATGAATTTCAGATATTAAAACTTGCTCAGCACTATTTCTTATTCTCAAAATATGAAACGAGGCATACACAATGTTCTAAACGATATTCACATAAACCGATATTTACAATATTGATAAAAGTATTTGAATTACTATGGAAAATGTTTGAAATAAAGTCCGAATTGCATAAAATGAATAAAATAAAGGGAAACAACCGCATTTTTCAATATATGCTTTAGCGAATCCATATTTTTTGTATTAATCAAAGATATCTAAGTTATCAGAATTGTGTAAAATGTTTGCATGTTTGTGTAGTGTTACAGTAAAGTTATTTTGCAGAATGCAGCCATTACAGAGCATCTTTCTCAAAGAACAGTATTTCAAAGAGTTTATTGTGCATTTGAATGTTATTACAAGATCACAGAACAGTTTGTTCATACATAATTACAAGGCTCATATTTTAGTGTGTTTGTACATACTTTTGTGGGCATGGCAGATAGATTTCGAAAATCCAGTGTACTTGTGTTTGACAGTAATATTGCTGAGAACTGGAGAGTGTTTGAGCAAGAGTACGACATTTTCATATAGGCTGCATTTTCTGATAAAGATGACCACACAAAGGCATTTATTCTGCTCAATTTAGCTGGGTCAGAAGCCATAGAAAGGAAATGTTCATTTGTGTATGCACCTGCTATCTATACAGGAGAGGGGGAACCATCATATTGTTGTACCGGCTGAGTCAAGGGAGGATCCAGAGTGCTTAAAATGTACATTTAGAGAAATGTGTAACCCCCAGACAAACGTTACAATGGAAAGGCACTTATTTTACACAAGGGATCGAAAACCTAGTGAAACTTCTGCATCATATATAACTGACCTGAGGAATGAGGCTAAAATAAAGATAGACTTATGTGTGGTATTAAAGACCATGATGTGAGAAAGATTTTGCTTTGTGACAGTGACTTAACTTTGAATAAGGCCATTGAGATTTGTCAGATATATCAGCTGACAGAAAAGCACACAAATATGCTTACAAATGAGAATAGCTCTAGAAGGCACAGTGATAAAACTCACATTGAGAGTATGCAGCATGTGGTTAAAAGCAATAGGCCCAAGCACATGGCAGCAACTGTAGCCCCTGCAGCACTCACTGGTAAACCTCAGAACTTTCTAGCAAATTCCAGAGTTTGCACAGTCTCAGTGAAACATGAGAGTGAGTCAGCAAACTCAAAGCATGGGCCCCAACCTAGTTTCATTGGCAGCTGTTGTAATTGTGGTGGAACAAGTCATGAATCTAAAAGGGAAAGATGTTTAGTTTTAGTCAGCAATGCCACAAATGCAATAAGTGGAATCATTTCAAAATGTTTTGTAAATCAAAAGGCCCACATTCTTTTATCAAAAGGGAACATTTTAAGAAACAAGTTGATCAATTAGAAAGCTGCAGCCCTACTCTTTATGTTGATGGTGTGTCAGTGCTTCATGAAACAGTTAATACAGTAGATTTAAGGGAAAGAATGAAGTATTTTGTACTGTTCGGATAAATGGAAAACCCATACAGCTCAAAGTTAACACAGGTTCCAAGTGCAATGTTATATCAGCAGAAACATTTGCTAGAGTGTGTCATGGTAAAAGGCTTGATTTGGCAAGGTGTGCGAAGCTTGTTTCTTATGGAGGTGAAGAAATTCAGACTGAAGGCTCAGTAGTGCTTTCGTGTTACTCTGCAGGGAGATGCTACCACTTTTTATTCTATGTTGTCAAGAGGTACATCCAGTCATTATTAGGGCTCAGAGACAGTTAGAAAATGGGACTGCTTTCATTTAATAAGGAAGTCCATCAAGTTAGCTTAAAAGACCATTACACTAATTTCATCCAACATATTTTTTCTACATATGCTGATCTTTTTGAAGGCAAACTAGGCACATTTCCAGTTGTGTACTCCATGAAGTTAGACTCAAGTCCAGTTATCAGGCCAGCACATAAAGTTCCATTAGCCAAGCAGGATAAAGTCAAAGCTGAGCTAGATAAAATGGTGCGACAAGGTGTGATTTGTCCAGTTACAACTCCAACTGACTGGGTATCTTCCATGGTGGTAGCTCATAAGAAAAGCTCAGAAGACATCAGAATATGTATTGATCCACGAGATTTGAACAAAGCACTAAAAACTAAAAAGACCTCATCGTCCAATGTGCACAGTTGAAGAGAAGTCGTAGCCTTGATGCCAAATGCCACAGTTTTTTTTCTGTCTTAGATGCAAAGATTTCATTTTGGCAAATTCAGCTTGACAAAATAATCACCATTGCTCACTACTTTCAGTACTCCGTTTGGCAGATACAGATTTTTGAGAATGCCATTTGGGATAAATTCTGCAAGTGAAGTCTTTCAGTGTGCAATGGAGCAAATTTTGTTCTGGGTATCCTTGTGCTATTATAGCAGATGACATACTAGAAGGAGGTAATGGTGAAGTTGAACATGAAAGAAACCTCAGAAAAATTCTAGAAAGAGCAGATCAAGTGAATCTTAAGCTCAATCCACAGAAATGCAAATTCAGGCTACAAGAAGTTACTTATGTTGGTCATTTATTTACTAATACAGGCCTACAACCAGACCCTTCTAAGCAAACAGCCATTCTCGAGATGCCAGCTCCAGACAATGTTCAAGCTCTGTAAAGTTTTCTTGGCATGGTTAACTATCTAGGCAAGTTCATTCCAGACTTGAGCCAACTTTCAGCACCACTCAGAGAACTGACATGTAAAGTTATATCCTGGTCTTGGTTAGAGCAATACCAAAGAGCATTTGATGTCCTGAAACAGAGAATTGCTAGTCCACCAACTCTCAGATATTATGATGTTCACAAACTAGTTACACTTTCCTGTGATGTGTCAAAATTTGGTCTTCGTGCAGCCATTCTACAAGAGAATCAACCTGTTTCCTATGCTTCGAGAACTCTTACCCAAACTGAAATGCAGTATGCCCAAATTGAGAAAGAGCTTTTGGCAATTGTGTTTGCATGTTCGAAGTGATTATGTTTATGGTAGACCTATCCAGATCAAAACAAACTACCAACCTCTAGTCACTATCTTGAAAATACCTATGCATTCAGCTCCAGCCAGACTGCAATGTATGATGCTGAGATTGCAAAAGTATAATTTCAATCTTGTCTAAAAGAAAGGCAAACTTCTTTATCTTGCTGATGCATTATCCAGATCACCCAGAAAAAAAAAACACAGAACAGCATGAAAATGAGAACCTTGATTTTGAAGTCATGGAAGTGAGAAATTTTTCTTTCACACATCTTGATGAGCTGAGATATCACACAGCCACAGATCCAGTTTTACAGAGGCTCAACTATTTTATTCAGCAAGGGTGGTTGTCAAAGCAATCTAGTTTACCTCAAGAAGTTCAACCTTATTTTCAATACAGAGATGAGATTTTGTCTAACAATGGTATCATTATGAATGGTCCGAAAGTAATTGTTCCAAAGTCCTTGCAACCAGAGCACATTACTATCTTGCGTTGTGGTCACCACGGCACTGATTCTACTAAAAGAAGGATGCAAGAGTTAGTATTTTGGCCTTCTATGTCACTAGACATTGAGAGAGCACTTTCTTCTTGTTAAATGTGTAATAGCTCTAAGCCACATCAACTGAAAGAACCACTTCAGCCAAACCAGATTCCAGAACTACCCTGGTCAACAGTAGCCACCAACATCTTTGAGTGCAATGGTCAACATTATTTGGTGTTAGTAGTCTATTACTCCAACTGGTTCAAGATTGACTTGTTTCCTAATCTAGCATCCAGTATTGTTATTACTAAGATGAAGTGTCATTTTGCAGTACATGGTAGTCCACACAGAGTTATTTTTGACAATGTCATGCAGCTTATAAGCCAACAGTTCAAAAGATTTGCTGTAGAATGGGACTTTACTCATGTCACAAGTAGCCCTGAGTACTCGCATTCAAATGGTTTTGCAGAACGTGCAATTCAAAGTGCAAAGCAGTTACTAGACAAGTCAAAACGAGATAATAGTGATGTTTTCCAGAATCTTTTGACTTTCAGAAATGTTCCTCGTGATAAACATCCTAGTCCACCTGCTCAGACACTTCTGTCGAGACAAACCAGAACCACGTTGCCAATCAATATTCAACTGTTGGGTCCATGTGTCAAGAACAACAGGTCAGTGAAAACCAATCTGTGTAAGAAGTATTTAACCTAGAAGTCCTACTATGATAAAACCAGCAAACCACTCAATCCATTACAAGAAGGAGAAGTCGTACGGATGCAAACGTCCAGAGGTTATAATCGTATTGGTGTCGTGAAGTGTATTTGCCCAGAACCAAGATTGTACATTGTGGAATCACAAGGAGCAGACTTTAGGAGGCAGAATCAGAAGCATTTAATACTGGTGTCTGAGCCTGTACCACAGCACATAGCCTGTGAGAAAGACTGTGAGTTGTCCAATGTTCCAATTCCAGAGGACGTTCCAGAGAATATTCCCATTACTGTCATGAATCCAGACGTTCTTGATACCAGTTGTTCACTGAAGACTGTCCCTGTTGTTAAATTGGTCCAGATTGTTATGTTATGAGATATGGTCTCATCTCTAAATCCTGTAACTAATACAAGGCAACTTGGACATGAACATTGTGTTTTGTTTCTAATGTCTATAGTAATGCATGTCTAACTCTAATGTTGTTTTTCCAAAGAGCAATCTTTTTAAGAGGGAGGATGTAGATCAATGTGTGTGTATGTACTTTTATGAAGCTATCCAAGGGCTTACACCAGTGTATAAATACTGAGCCAGACTGCCATTTTGTAGTTAGCTGTTGAGATGTAAGTATGTGTGTATGTAAGGTCTGTCTGTTAACTAGTTCATTTATATTTTATGATGCTGCTATCCATCTCAATGTGTTTTTATGTATTAAAGCATCTAAACGAAATACCCCTCCCCCACTTGTCATCTATGGTAGACAAGAACGAGCAACAGATGCTAAACAGATGGAGTCCCAATGCAGAGCTCAGAGGTACATCACTATTTACCTTGTTGCTTTCTGAGGTGACTTCTGCTACTTTAACTCTACGTGTTCTGTCAGACACAGTTTATTATCCTCATCATGACATAAAGATCAATGTTTAGGTCACTGAGCTTATCTACAATAGCTGTTTGGGAGATAGCATCATACAGATTGAGCTGAAACAGGAACACTGGGTGGACTGCATAGCCTCCATCCACAACTTCTGTGACTGTTCTGAAGAAGCTAACTTTTTAGTAAACATAAGCTACCCTTGAGAAAGCCAAATTGCTATGGGTTCAGTGCACCAAGGTTTTTAATGCTGATATTTGAGAAGTTTTATACAATAACAGCTCATTATTAAAAAACACACATACTGTGTGGACAGTCCAACCAGAGTGCCCATTGCAAATTGAGACTATACCAATGGAAAAAAAGTCTGTCCGCTGAAGTATGATTGAGCAGCCAGACTTTCTATTGACATATACTGGAGGGAACATCAAAATATGAGAAAAGTCAGATATTTTCTGCAAAACTAAAAACAGAAATATACCTGATTTTCCTCATAATTTTGTGCTGTCTCTGTCAATTTTAACAGTAAAAAAAAAAATAAGCAAACAGCAACAGGGATTCTGTTTTCTTTGTTACTTCTCCTGCACTGATGCAGTGTGTAAACATCACAACGTAAATCCCATACGCATACATAGTACATCAGTAGAGCGAAGACAACACAGAAGAAGGGTAATTCCAGAAGGCAACAATGGAGTGTAGAAAGATGTCAATTGTATATATCACTCAGCAATTCACTTTATTAAATCTAGTTCCTTTTGCTTGAGAACTTCATCAGAACTATTTACAATAGTAAGAACCACATTTAAATAATGTGCATAATGAGAGATTGGGAGGAAACCTAAACTTGTCTATAGAAGAGACAAAACTTTTAAAAATTATCTTGAGTCCACCCTTTTATTAATTTGTCATTTTATCCATGGTGTTATGTTACAGAAGAAGACAGTGGTAGCTAATTTCTTTCTTAAATAATGTTATTGCATAAAAGAAATAATGCACTCCTGTTTGTGGGTATATCAGGATTTACCCACGGATGGCTTTGCTTAATAACTCAGGCTTTGCACTCATGATCAAACCACACGAACGGTTGGTAAATCCTGATATACCCAAGCACAGTCATGGATTACTGCTTTATTATGGAATGACTGGCCATTAACATTCAAAAACGAGCACACTGATTGGTCATCCCAACCAGTGTCTTCTTCTTCTTTTGGCTGCTCCTGTTAGGGATCGCCACAGCGGATCATCTGTTTCCATTTCTTCCTGTCCTCTGCATCTTTCTCTGTCACACCAACCATCTACATGTCCTCTCTCACCACATTCATAAACCTTATCTTAGGCCTTCCTCTTTTCCTGTTACCTGGCAGCTTCATCCTTAGCATCTTTTTCCCAATATACTCTGCATCCCTCCTCAGCACATGTCCAAACCAACGTAATCTTGCCTCTTTGGCTTTGTCTCCAAACCTTCCAACCTGGGCTGACCCTCTAATATACTTATTCCTAATCCTGTCCACCCTTGTCACACCCAGTTCAAATCTTAAAATCTTTAACTCTGCCACGTCTAGCTCTGACTCCTACCTTTTTGTCAGTGGCACTGTCTCCAACCCATATAACATAGCTGGCCTCACTACCCTCTTGTAGACCTTCCCTTTCACTCTTACTGGTACTCCTCTGTCACAAATCACTCCTGACACTCTTCTCCACCCACTCCATCCTGCCTGTACTCTCTTCTTCACCTCTCTTCCAGACTTACCATTACTCTGAACTGTTGATCCCAAGTATTTAAACTCATCCACCTTCACCACCTCTACTCCTTGCATCCTCACCATTCCTCTACCCTCCCTCTCATTTACACACATATATTCTGTCTTAATCCTGCTGACCATCATTCCCCTTCTCTCTAGAGCATATCTCCACCTCTTCAGGGTCTCCTCCACCTGTTCCCTACTCTCACTACAGATCGCAATGTCATCCACAAAACATCATAGTCCACGGGGACTCCTGTCTGATCTCTTCTGTCAACCTGTCCATCACCACTGCAAATAAGAAAGGGCTCAGAGTTGATCCTTGATGCAATGCCACCTCCACCTTAAATGCATCCATCACTCCCACCACAGACCTCACCGCTGTCACACTACTCTCGTACATATCCTGTACCACTCTTACATACTTCTCTGACACTCCCGACTTCCTCATACAATACCACAACTCCTCTCTAGGCACCCTGTCATATGCTTTCTCTAAGTTCACAAAGACACAATGCAACTCCTTCTGACTTTCTCTGTACTTCAAATCCAGAATATACCAATAGGAAAAGTCCGTCCGCTAAAGAATCATTGAGCGGCCAGAATTTTTTATCTATTGGTATGTGTAGACACACATTAGTCTGAAGGAAAGAAAATCTGAATCTGAAATGCATGTCATTATTTGGTGACTTCATTCCTCATAAAATTTGTGAAAGTCACTAAATAATGACATGCATTTCAGTTTCAAACTTTCTTTCCTTTAGACTGTGCAAATCCATCCATCATCAATCCCTTTTCCCCTTTTTTGCACATTGGGGTCAGGGTGTCACTACAACAGTGACAATCATCTAGAACCAAGGTTTACACTGCAAAATCTTTCTCAAAAAACAAGAGGTGGAGAGGTATTTACGAGAGTAGAGAAAATACAAGAAAAAATCAGGTACATTCTGCAAAACTAAAGAAACATACCTGAATTTCCTTCTATTTTCCCTGTCTGTTATACCTCTAAACTGCCTGGAGTTTACAGCTTTAATTTCTTTTCCAAAAAAATAAGCGATGTAGATCTGTCTATCTCCATTACTTGCTTTCCAAAGCACTGATGTACTGTGTAAATGTGGGAACAGAAGTCCCATATGCATACGCAGTACATCAACAAAGCAGTGGAATTGGGAAACAACACAGAAAAACACAACAGCACCATTATACAGACATTATTTAGGAAAAGTAAGTATTTTTTTTTCTTAAATAATGTCATTGTGTAATAGCAATCACCGACTCCTGGGTGTGGTATAGTAGTAGTAGTGGTAGTAGTAATATAGTGGTATTGGAAAAAAGTCTTTCAGGACAGTGGGGGGGTTGGGGTGCGGTGATCAGCAAACTACCTTACTCTGTAGAGAATTGTCATGGCAAATCCTTTTAATCTCTTGATGTTTTACCTGGCTTGCATGATTTTGTCTCTCTTGCTCCACTTTTAAAGAGAAGATCTGAAAAGTTGAAGCATTAATACTTCCTGTCACACGTACCTTTTTAGCATATTTAAGCTTGTTTCATGTGTATGTCTTTTAGTCTGATGAAGTTCTTGTAATAATTTTGCCAAGTGCTTCTTGTAGACTGTTCTTTTTTGTTTATTTGGTTTTCCTTTTGGAACATTTACCTATTCTTTTGTTGTTTGTATTGACTATAGGATAAATGGTAACTTAAAACAGTTATTCTTAGAAAGGCTGCCAGATGTTATAAAGTAGTGGGCTTATGGCTTCCGATAAGAGGTTATACAAGAACTACATATACAGTAACTAACTAAGAGACCATAGTAATGAAATGTTTCGTAAAGTGAAAAATGCTAAACTACTTGAAAGGAAGCATATAGGGAAGTTCTATTTCTCTGAGAGAGTGATAACTCCCCAAGACAGTAGAAATAATATTGCACATTTGCTGTACTATATAGCTACAAACAAGAGATGCTTAAAAACAAATATAATTGAAAAATCACTTCTCTTATTTCAAGCTCTCCTGCTATAAAGAAATGCATTCCTGAGTAACAGGGTGTATTGCATTCAAGAAGGAATGTGACCTTAAAATGCAGCTTAGTGATAAAGACTATAAAGACTGACCTAATGTTTTTAATGAACAAGTAACTAATAAGACAGGGTCTACATTTTTACTTTAACTGTATGTTCTGCAACTGAATTAAAACTGGTGTTTTGTTTATACAACCGATCACATGTAAAATATATACCTTTCTGTTTACTTTCTGCAAGTGTTTTGGGTTTCTAATACCATAACAGGAATGGACCCCATTCCTAAGTCAGAGTATGAGTTCATGAAATTTGTATTATTTCAGTCTTTGATGTTAGCCAAGAGTGCTCTTCTTGGCAGTGCCCAGAATTGCCTCCCTCTGTAATTTATATAGGTTTACATGTATCTGTAACATATCCAGATCGATGTTTTGTTCTTTTACACACCCAACCACATGTAAAGTATATACCTTTGAAACATGCCGCATGTTCTAAGAGGTGTATTGTACACTGGGCAGCATGAATATGTACTACTTTAAGTTTTGGAAAATTAGTAAGGTGTTTTCAAAACAAAATATTATAACTCTATTCAGCACTTCAAAGGAATGAAGTGTTTATCTGCAAAGTGTTTAGGATTCAGATTTAGAGTATCAGAATTACTTCATACTTAAGTAAGAGTTGATGAGCTACATTTAGATTTAAAAATTTAAGAATATAACTGGATTACTATGCCAGGTTGTAACGTGGCAGCTAGCATAAAACCACTTCTGAGTAAACGTCATGCTACTGTAGGTAATAATAAACTGTAATGGCTGTTTTTAAATAATATTTTTTCTCTTCTATATGTTTCAGAGTATTTTAACTTCACTTTTTAATATGTGCACATATCACTGTATAAATTAATGCTGTTATATTGGTGTTGTAATAAGATTAAACAAACCAAGCAGAAACTTCACAGTGTGGGGACTGTGAAGTTCACTCCTTGAAATATTTTATACACCTAGTTCGCTAATAAAAGCTGAACTTTGAAATGCCTACTACAAAATAATAAAGTAGTAGGTAGTCCACAGTTGAGTTAAAAATGGAATATCCTTTATTGAAACACACAAACAAGCGATCCTAGTTGAGTATAATGAAAAGCATTAAAGACATTCATTATTGATATATAATCAGGTTATTCCCACATCATTAAATTTTGCCTTAATAATTTTTATGAGTGAAATTATTGGTCAGCTCTTATTATATGACTCAAAAGCCCTAGCATCATTGATTCTGATGCTAGAAAGGTGGTTGTCACCCTGTTCTTAGTATTTAGGCCTGCAGACTTCATGGAAGTGGAAGGTTTACAATCTCCAACCTTGTGACTTCATATTGTGTGCATGGTGTGAGGTAGGTAGTAATGTGTTATTTGTGACTGAAGTTTTGTTGTTCTGATTTTAGGAGACTTGAGGAGTGACTCCTTGACAACCTCAGCATATGTTGGTTTGATATGTCCACGAAAAGGAGTGAAGCTCACAAACTGTCTGATTTAGTGAAAGTATTGCCCCCATGTTCTGAAGATATTTATGTCTCTCACAGATCATTCTATGCTGATGTAGCAGTCGCTGGTTCTCAGTGAGCATAAGACAGTTTCTAATGGACTAACACTACTGAGTGCTATAAAACTAGTAATAAAGGGGTTAAAAGTGGACTCCCACATTGGCCAGATAAGTTGATTGGTCAATTTTCATGCAGTTTAACAATAAGATTGATATGTTACGTAGGAATTAAGCGATAAAAGTGCATAGCTAGTGTAACACTTATAAATGTGTGATAACAGCCCAAACAAGTGAGAAACAAAAATGGAGACATGACATAAGATGAAGAAATACTAGCACTGGGAATATAATAACAGAACCAATAAGCACACGGGTTGTACAAATGTAGTAAGGAATAAGGACAGTATTCATCATATCACAGAGTTTTACTCCATAGAAATATATGAGAGCAATATACACAACATCATGCTAGTGACGTATCTGTGAGACAACAGGCACGGATGCCACCCAGTAGTTTGTCAGATGTCTGGCAAGGACTGACATACACTAGCTCGAGGGCTTGATTGGCCCAGATTCCACATAATATTTATGTCAATGATGTGGTAAGACTCAGGTAACACACAAAATCAATGAATTGATAGTAGACGTGGTGCTGCAAACAGTAGGCACAATGAGTCAACAATACAAAAATTTAATTCAGGTGTCAGGCTGCTCACAGCAGATATAGAGAAGGCGATGACCAGCTTGAAAACCACAAGTATATAAAGATGAACTGACCTCTAATAACAATAATCTATTAGAAATAAAGAACAATAGTAGCACCCAACTCTGCACAAAAAGGAGCTCACAACAGGACCATGCAATTCAGTGCAGCTACTTGAAACTATTACAAACAATGATAATTGTAATGCCGCCAGAAGGAATCTTTTGCAGTGATTGCGGTGAAGCAAAAACTATGAGTGATCAAAATAAGTCTAAAGAATGGTAAGGAGCCAAGGAAGACTATATACACAGCTCTTTAGGACTGCTAGAAGGTCAGATTATGTAAAAGTAAGTCAAATTTGGTTAATGACTGTAGCAGCTATATAAAACTCTGAGCAATGCAGCCAAATAGAGCACTAGGCCCTCTATGCAACACAATATAAATTTACAAGTTTAAAATCAACAACCAATCAGAAAAGTATCTGTTTTAAGACCCGGAACAAGCAGATGGCCAGAACTTTAGCAGAACTTTAGTAGTAGTTACAGATTAACAATATTTGTTGTTAAACAGCACACAGATGGAAACTATAAAAAAAGCTTGCAGCAAGCAGATGCCCAGAATATTAACAATAATTCTTAACAAATCAGCAAAATATGTTCTAAGTGAATAAAACACAAATATGCATAGTAACCAGTTAGCAACATTTGAACTAAAATAGCAACACAAATTTCAACAGATCATAAGAATCACTTCCTTAGTGTCACTGGACCTGTTATAAGTCCAAGTAAGGTCAAAGCAATAGACATCCAGATTGCAGCTGTAGCAATTTCATACAGCTCAAAGCCACTCAGCCAGCTAGTGATTAGACAGCACTAGCATACACTATGCAGTACAATATAAGATTACAAGTTTTAATGTTAGCAGACAATCAGAAGACCATATGTATTAAGGCCTGGAGCAATAGACACTTAGAACACAAACACTGTGTGAACTGCTTAATGCTCACTGACAACCATTTACTTCTACCTTCACTACAATGTATGTGTGAGAGGTGCATATACCTAATTTCTTTCGGATATTGGCAAAGGCTCTTGCTACCCCCATAGTGCCTTTTTTAGGCAAGGCTCAAAAGACAAACCCACCTCCATAGGTATCACAAGGGATAAGAAACTAAGAGTAATGCTACTCAACGCCAGAAGTCTAAACCTCAAGATGCACGCACTCGAAACTCTCCTTAGCATGGAGAACATCGATATCTGTGCAGTAACAGAAACCTGGTTCAAGGCTCCCGAGAGCACCCCAGCACTACCAGGTTATACCTCATACCATGCTTTTCGGCCCAAAACTTGAACCGAACCACAATAGGAGAGGGAGTATCAATATTCATCAAAGATACCCACACCTCCAGGTTGGTGGCACAGCACGAAGCATCAGAGACTATCCATGTGCAACTAACTGTGGGTAAAACTGCCTTCCAGTTTATAGCCTGCTACAGACCACCCTCCCAAACACAGGAACCCCACTTGGCCTTCCTGAGAATACTGGAAAATATGAAGGTCTCTCCAAACACCATTATATTGGGCGACTTCAACTACCCAAACATAGACTGGGAGCATTACTCTAGCTCCAACACCCTAGCCCAAAGGTTCCTAGAATTTATAAACTCAAATGCTATGGAACAACTTGTTACCACTCCCACAAGAGGGGAAAACATACTGGACCTGATCATCACCAACATGGGGACACTATGCTCCAGACCAGAAGTGTATCCCTCACTGGTAAGATCAGACCATAAACTAATCTCACTGGATATTCACATCCCGACCCCACCCCCTGCCCAGAAAACCACAGTGAAAAACTTCTCTAAAGCAAATTTCAGAATCCTTTATAAACGCATTCTATGAACACCTTCAGGAATGCATTGATCATGCAATCCCAAATAAAACCAAGACCCAATCCTCCAAAGGCAGGCGTCCTGTCTGGTGGACCCCAGCCATAAACAAACTATACAATAGAAGGAGGAAGCTACTACATGATAGAGCAAAATCCCAAAAAGGGAAGGCATCTCTGATCAGTATTAGCAAAAAACTACGGGCACTCATAAAATCGTCTAAGGCCAGCTTCGAGAGAAAAATTGCACAGGACACTAAGGATAATCACAAGGCTTTCTTTAGTTATGTTAGAAACCTGGGTGGGAATTCCCAGATATGCTCAGAATTAGTCCAAAATGACAAAAATACACCGAGCCCACAGACATTGCCAACATCCTAGCTGACAGGTTCAGTGCAAACTTCTCCCCCTCTCCCACCAAAAGGGCAAATATCTATCCCAACAGAGTGCTGCCCCTGACATCTCAGATGCTCAGGTAAGAGCCGCTCTCCAAAGCAAAAACACAGCATCAATGGGACCAGATGGTGTCCCGGCTGCGTCCTACATGAACTCCAAGAAGAGCTAAACCCAAACATAAAACTACTGTTCAATCTTAGCCTTACTACAGGATATGTACCCAAAGAGTGGCGTGCAGCAACAGTGGTCCCTCTCCACAAAGGTGGTGCCTCAGCGGATCCTGGAAACTATCGCCCCATAAGCCTGACTAGCTTGGTCTGCAAAGCTATGGAAAGGATCATCATGGACCTCATAAATAAAGATATTGGGGACCTACAGACACTGGATCCTACCCAGTTTGGCTTTGTTAAGGGCAGATCCTGCCTCTTAAACCTGGTCGATTTCTTTGAAACAGTCACCAAGGCCATTGACGAGGGAAGGTGGTCCACACAGCCTATCTGGACCTCGCAAAAGCCTTCGATACAATACCCCACTCGGGCATTATAGATAAGCTCACCAGCTTAAATATAAACCCCTATGTCACTAGATGGGTTGCAAACTGGCTCAAGGACAGAACCCACATGGTTAGAATTGCTGGAGCCATGTCAGACTCCAAACCAGTTACAAGTGGCGTCCCACAAGGCTCAGTCCTGGGACCTCTCTTGTTCGGTATATATTTCTCGTGAGGTACAGGCCAACACGGAAGGACTGTGGCTGACCAAGTTCGCAGATGACTGCAAACTGGGCCATAATCAACTCTCCAGCCGACACAAGCATCCTCCAAAAGGGCCTCATAGAAACAGACAACTGGTGCCAGAGCCATGGCCTCAAGCTAAATGCCAAAAGTGTATAGTCATCCCTTTGGCAAAAACAAAGTGCCCACAAATTACCACATAGGTGGTAATCCATTAAGTACAGAAGAAGTCATTAGGGACCTGGGGACCCAAGTTGATAGCAATCTCTCATTTGACAACCACGTGGCCAAAGTGGTTAGAAAAACATTTTATATAGCCCACCTAATCATGAAGGGATTCACATCTAGATCAGGGAGGTCATCGTGCCTCTTTACTCATCCCTCATCAGGCCCATAATTGAGTACAATGCCCCTTTTGGGATGTACCTTACCAGACACCTGCAGCAACTGGAAAGACCCCAAAAGTACCTCACCAAGAGGATCAAAGGGCTCAAACAGATGCCATATGCTGCCCAGTTAAAGAAACTCCAGCTCTACTCAGTGGCATACCGCCTGCTCAGAGGCGATCTGTGCCTGGCGTATAAAGCCATGTCCAACCCGGAATTAATGGACATGCTGCACCTCAGAAAATCCAAATCCCATCGAGCTACGCGCTCGAGAGACTTGAACCTCAGCACTGAAATAAATAGGACATGCTGGAGGGACAGATTCATAACCCAGAGGCTCCCTTCACTCTGGAATAAAATCCCAGTCCAGGTTAGGCAGAGTCCCACATTGACTCTCTTCAAGAGGAATCTTGATGAGTGGATGGGAGATCGTAGGTTTACCCCGGCTATCACTTCTGTGTCACTGTTAGACAGAGGCACAGTATACTAACCTCAAAAAAAGGCATAGCAAAATTAATTTAAAATGGGTGGCGAATGCCAAACACACTCTGGCTAGGCTTATAAATGCCCTAGGGCAGATAGCCTAGTATGAACCTATGAACCTATGAACCTATGAGGCCCTGAGGCTAGCCTGTTATCTAAAAATACTCACAGCATCCAGGAGGTTGTCAGTGCCCATTCCCACCTTGCACCTACAGCACACTCACCTAAAACAAGTCTTCTTAATACTGAGCCTCAAAGGCCTCTAAGGCAAAACTCTCAAACTCCTCTTCAACATAGTAATACTTCATATGCTATACCTCTATCACCACTTAGCATAAACCGTACTCAGAATGATTTCAATAATTGGCTCAGGTTTTGGTGTCATTCAATGGGGATCCAGTTCCTGTCAGACTGGGAGCCATGGTCGACAAACCTGGCACGCCTAGGCTTTCAGCTGCTGGCAAAGGTTCTTACCTCCCCCATAGTGTCTTTTTTAGGCAAGGTCTGAAAAACAACATTACTGATGTGAAAATTAAATGGTCAGAACAAAATAAGGGTCATGCTGCTAAATGTTAGTAGCTTAAACCAAAAACTGCTCTCCCTGGAAGCACTTATATTACTAGAAGATGTAGATGTCTGTGCAGTCACAGAAACCTGTTTTAAGCCTCAGAGAGTACCCCAGCCCTGCAAGGCTACAATGCCTTCCACACCTTTAGACCACAGAATGAACATGTGAAAACTAAAGAAGGTGGTGTTTCAGTCTATATTAGAGATATATTCACCTCCCATCTAGTTAGACTAGACAACTCCATGGAGTTACCCAAGGTCCAGGTTATGATGGGTAAGACCCTCATTCAAGTCTTAGCTAGTTATAGATCCCTCTCCATGGGTCACTACACCCATGAAGCCTACTTAACCAAGCTGAACACAATCCAAATTTTACCGAATACACTAGTTATGGGGGATTTCAAATATCCCGCCATCAGTTGGGAAACCTACGCTAGCCCAAACTCACTAGCACAAAAGATCCTTGACTTTGTGAATTCAAATGCCCTGGAAAAAAATGTCCATACCCTGACAAGAGGAACAAATATTCTAGATCTGGTCCTCACCAACATGTTAAACAGGTGTACTGCTGCAACTGTTGGACCCTCATTAGTTAAAACTGAACATAAATCAGTCACCTTCGAACTGACACTAACACCAGAACTCACAAAGGGTGAAATCAGACTAAAAAACTTCACCAAACTATACCCTCCTAGGTGAAGGTATAAATGCATTCCAAGCCACCCCAAGCTAGAAGTGGTAACTACACCAAAGCTTACAGTAAAGCACTGTACAATCACTTGCATACTGTAAGTGTACAAACTCAGCTGTACGAGAAAGTATCAAAGCCATACCCTCAACTAAAAACAAACTGACATGGTGGACATCTAGCATCATCAAACTCTACAATAAACACAAAATGTTGCTGTCCAACAATGGAAAAGCACTCTCCTCAGCCTCAATGGGTAAATAAGACAACTTGTCAAATCCTCCAAGAGCTCCTTTGAGAGAAACCTAGCAAGTACTGCCAACGATAACCATAAGGCCTTTTACAGCTACAAATGTAACCTAAAGGGTAGGATACAAGCATGTACAGAACTAGTGGCCAATGGTATCACACACACTGACCCCACAGATATAGCAAACCTGCTAGTGGATAGGTTTGGTGAAAATTTCACTCCCTTATCCCCTCCTAACTTACAACAAACCCTCCCCCAAACTCCCTGCACCCTACATATCTGAAGAGCAGGTCCTCAAAGCCCTGTGCAAGGCAAAAAACACAGCCTCTATGGGACCAGATCACATCCCAGGCTGTCTTCTAACAGGTTAAAACATGAACTACAATCATAGCCTAACCATAGGCTTTGTTCCTGCAGAATGGAGAACAGCTACAGTTATTCCCCTCCACAAAGGTGGCCTAGCAACAGACCTGGGGAATTAGAGACCCATAAGCCTGACCAGCCTCATCTGTAAGGCCATGGAACATATCATTATGGACCTCATAAATAAAGACATAGGTGATCTCCAGACCTTGGAGCCTACCCAGTTCTGCTTCGTGAAGAACAGATCCTACCTGTTAAATCTGGTGGATTTCTTTGAAAGTGTGACCAAGGCCATTGATGAAGGCAAATCTGTGCATGCAGCATACCTTGACTTGGTAAAGGCTTTCGACACAATCTCACATTCAGGCATTACCGGTAAACTTAGCAAACCGAATGTAAACCCCTTCCTTGTAAGATGGGTTGCCAACTGGCTCACAAACCAGACACACACTATCAAAGTGGGTGACTCCACATCAATCAGCAGACCTGTTACCAGTGGGGAGAAGCAGGGGTCAGTGCTGGGCCCCCTACTGTTTGGTATATACTTCTCAGAAGTTCAGTTCAAAACTAACAGGTTGTGGCTGACCAAGTTTGCAGACAACTGCAAACTACGTGCAATCATTGAATCCCCAAATGATGTCAGTATACTCCAGGGGGGGGTCTCATGCACACCAACGACTGGTGTATTAGTCATGGTCTCAAACTGAGTGCAAAAAAAATGCATCATCATTCCCTTCAGCACAAACAATGTCCCTTCACACTATCAAATCAACAACAATACCCTAAGTGCCCATAAAGTGTTAAGGGACCTGGGATCACAGGTTGACTACGATCTTAACTTTGACCACCATATGTCTACCGTAGTAAGGAAAGCTTTCCATGTAGCACACTTGATTAGTAAAGGCATCATCTCAAGAGTAAAAGATGTTATAACCCCCCTATACTAGGCACTTATCGGGCCCATAATTGAATATAATGTCCCATTCGGCATGTACCTTACTAAGCAACTGTGGCAACTGGAGAGACTTCATACGTTTATAACAAAGAAGGTCAAGTGGCTCCAGCATATACATTACACAGACCGACTAAAGTTCCTGTCAATATGCTCCATATCATATAGACTTCTTAGGGGAGAGTTATGCCTGGCTTACAGAGCAATCCAAGACCCAAATCTAATGAACTTGCTACATATCCGTAAATCAAATGGGTCTAGGGCTACCCATTCTAGGGGCTTAAATATGGCCTGCACTTAAATAGGACATGCTGGAGGGACAGATTTATCTGCCAGTGACTGCCATGTCTTTGGAACAGGCTAACAATTCACCTCTATGACACTGTTCAAGAGGAATCTGGACGAATGGATGGGGCACCATAAATTCTTACCAGGGATAGCACCCACCACTCTCCTGGACATGGGCAGTCATCTTTAAATGCAATCTTGGGTATTGACTAGCACTTCTATTGTATTACATTGGGTTGAAACAGCTAGGCTTAAAGTGGCCTCCGGGTCGATAGCCTAGTAATCTCCTATGATCCTATGATCTCCATAACTCCTTCACCTCTAGACTTATATAGCTAGATGATGGCCACAAGCTCCTTCATATCTTAGTAACTACAAATAAGACACCCTTACCACTTCCTGACCAACTATAGAAGCTCCTCTAGTCCATCAATATCCCATGAGGCATATCTAAGTAAGCTGGAGTCCAATATTACTGAACAAAACACTATTATACTTATGGATTTCAATTATCTATCACTTAACTGGAATACTTACACTAATACAATAAATATGTTGAACTCTTCCTAGATTTCATTAATGCAAACGTACTAGACCAAAATATATACTCCCATATGAGAGGAAATATATTAGACCTGGTCATTACAAATGTTGCAACCATTCTGGTCTTCTCCTGTAATTACATCCTATTTGGTTAGATCCGACCATCACACAGTCTTTATCACTGTTAGAACCCAGACCAAAACAGTCACAAACTCTACTATCTTTAGAATGTCCGGTAAGGCAAACTTACTTCAGCTATATGATGACTAGACGAGTTTCAAGAATACTCCTCCCTTTCAAAATCCAATAGCAAATGCAATTGTTTTTGTGAAGAGGTTCTGTTCTCACCTCAACATTTATATTGTAAAATCAATCCTAATCTGTAAAAAAATAGTTCATTCTCAGAAAAAAGCACTTTAGTATAACCCTAGCATTAATAGGCTTTACAACAAGAGAGAAAAACTCCTGAATTTTAATAACAAATTGATGACTCACATGCATACCTCTCAACCTCTTAGTGCAAGAAATCTAGACAAAGCCAAAAATAATGGGGGACAAAGACCCCAAAACAGGAATAATTTTTAAACATTACTCTCATAAACTTAGAAAGTTGATAAAACAACAGGTTTTGCATTAGTGTGCATTCCAAAATGGTATAAAGTCTGAAACTCAAATGTCTGCCATTATTTAGTGATTTCAATCCTCAATGATTTGCCAGAAAATCACAATTTTTATGAGGAACAGACCAAAAACTTGAGGCAAAAATCTAAACATTCTGTGAAAATATGGGCAGTTGAGAGGTATGCTCCCTGCTCCCACACCATAAAATTAAGCTCAAAAAGTCAAGAAAAGAACTTAAAGATAAAAATCAAATCATCCAAGCCTATATATGAATTTTAAATTGTCATTCACTGTCATTCCATGTCAAACCCTTCTTCAGCTATATTAGGAAGCTTAGAAACAACAACCATCACTGCTCTTAATTGCTACATAATGGCTCTACCTACTTTGTCACTGAAAACATAGCTAACTTTTTAGCTGACTAGTTTAGTTCATAATTCTACCACCTATCTCACATAGCGTACATTTTCTGGACCCCTTGTTAGTCTTGCCTGCAAACACTGCACCTGAACAAGTCCTAATTGCTCTCTTAGAGGCGGAAAATACTAGCTCAGTGGTGCATCAATGTGCCACGGTATTTTCTTGCCAGTATGAAGCATTGTCATGCTGACCCGCTCTTCGACCTCAGCCTCTCATCTGGAATTGTGCCTCGGACTTTGAGAACTGAGGTGGTCATTCCCCTACACAAGTGTCTCTACCACTGATCCTGGCAGGTATAGATCCACGAGTTTTATGAATCTTATCCGCAAAACAATGGAATGCATCATTATGAACCTCAAAAACAGTGCCATTATCAGCCTAATGTCTCTCGAACCAACTCATTCTGGGTTTGTGAAGGGTACATCCTCTCTGCTAAAAGTGGTCAACTATAAACACACACAGTTTTGCATACAGTCATATCAGTTTTTTTGCTTCCAGATGCACTACTAGAATTTATCTATTTGGTTTCATTTCATTTTGTTAACTGAGTTCTCTCTATTGTGCCAAACCCATTTATAAAGTAGACTTGATAATGGCATAAATGTAAGCAAATAACAATGACAGCATATAAGGACATCTAAGACAGGAGACAAAATGGGGTCTTTTTATTGTTACATAAAATAAGAACCACAGAGACAGTGTACTCAGCAAAAAAAAAAATGATATATGATGTGCTGAGCTGTCAGTCATTTCAGAGTAGCTGCACAAAGTAAATGCTTTGCTGTCATAGTATAATAACTTGAGCCATTGCAGAGTTGCTGAATGAAGAGACAACAAGAAACAGTGAGGCTCAATTGTCGTTCACTAGAGGAAGAAAGAAATATATCATAGCATATGATTGTAGTTATAAATGTACAAACTGGTGCTTTGTGATACGCTTACATTTTTTAAATGACCAATATAATTTAACAAATACACAGATAATTCAAAAAATAAATTATTTGGGCAAATGCAAGGTAAACAAATCTATATGAAAAGTATGGATTATATATAATTATACACACACACACACACACACACACATACACACACACACACAAATATGTAGGTATGCATAGGGATTAAAACAGCTTTAAAATTTTTGTTCAAGAACTATTTTATGTTTGAGAGAGAAATACTAAGAAGTTATTATCATTTAAATCTTTTTAAATTTGGTACAATCAGAAATATTATCTAAAGAAGAAATTATTCAGTTTAAAGCTTAGCAACAGTTGTTCAGTTTTTGGTATTAATGAGGTATTGCTTAAGCAGGTAGGCTAGATTCATCTCTTAGTAACACACTTTCTAAGAAGAAAACAGACGGGGCCATGACACTAGCGTTGGGATGTGTTCTTGCCAGTACATGGAATAAGGTTTCATTTGTGGATAATAACTGCTTATTTCATTTATGCTAAGAAACAGGTTTGTCAAATCTGAGCATTTGTTCTGTAAGAGAAGTTTAAATGCAGAGTAATTGGTAATAGAGTGATCATCGTTCAGAAGAAAGTCAACTAAATTCGGTGTTGCAGTGATGTAAGGATGATGAAAGATTTGTAGTAAATTTTGCAGGATGGTTGTAGGTAATACTAATCATGTCTTTTTAGGTAGTCTGAGAGGTTACACTTAATGATGTAGTAAAATATCTTTTGAAGAAGGACCAAGCAGTTTTTCATTGGGTAAGGTCTGATCTTATGTAGACTGCTGAGTTTGCAGTTAGTACCCCTGACAATACTCTCAATATGGCACTTGAATGAGAAGTCACTATCTACCAGAATCCCAAGGTACATCCAGCAGTCAAGTAACTTTGATAAGTCTGGAATTGCAATAGATAACTTGTTAAACTGTTAGAGGTGTGATTGCTGTATTAGAATACTGCTTAGAGAACTGAATCATTTTAGTTTTTTTTCTTACTGAGTTTTGTCTGCTGCTGGTATTCCATACTCTAACTGAAATGAAAGCTCATTAGAGGTCATTAAATATTGTCTGTTATGCACTGGCACTTTGAAGGAGGGTCAAATCAGTGCTACATTCATTTCAGTTGAATGAGCTGGATTCCTGCAGAATAAAGGGGCATTTCATCCAGAAGTGGTAAAACACATGACTGGTATGTACAAATGGTGGCATTTAGGGGTAACAAAATGATTTCATGTACTATTTAATTCTACTGCTTAATGGCTATAGAAGGCTATAATACACCAAGCTGAGGCCACACAGGTAAACGGATAATAGACTCACTACCCAGAACTCAAGCAACACCTCTATAGCTCCAATTAGGGTTCCTATTAGAATGACGAAAATGCATTTTGTCGAATGCATTTTCATCAACACCTAAAGAGCGAACAGGCAAAACAGCGAAACGGCTGATCAGCGAATTCTTTCCCTGGGAAAGAAGTCGCTTGACCGCTTTGTTGCTTTGCCGTGTTCTGCACTGTAGTGTGGCCTCAGGGATTCCCTTGTCTGGTATAGCTCCCGAGCGTGAATGTGCAACAGTTACTGACCTTAGGGTTAGGGTGCGGGTTAAGGTAAGTGCATATGTATGAAAGTGTTTACTGGGTTTTTTTTTGCTTTAGATGTATGGTTGAGTTACGTGTGTATGTGTTTTCAGCTGTTTACTTTTGTTTTTTGGGGGGGTAGAATTAGAGTTAAGGTAAGTGTGTATGTGTTTGGAACTGTTTAAGCAAATGTGCAATACTTACTGACCTTAGGGTTAGGGTGCGGGTTAAGGTAAGTGCATATGTTTTAAAATGTTTACTTTTTTTTTTGCATTAGATGTATGGTTGAGTTATGTGTGCATGTGTTTTCAGCTGTTTACTTTTTTGGGGGTGGGGTAGAATTAGTGTTAAGGTACGTGTGTATGTATTTGGAAATGTTTACTTTTTTTTTTTGGTTAGAACAGCAATTTCTTTCCCACTAAAGAAATCGCTGTTCTAAGGTGTCGACATTTTTAGCTTTCGGTGAAAAAGGGTCGATGAAACATCGTTCACTGATTTAAGCATTTGATGTTTTAATATAGACCCCCTCCAATTAGTAACAGTAAGACATTAATAGCTACCATTAAAATTAACAGATACACTAAATTGTACAATGATAGCTCTTTATTATTCAAACACAGGTATGTTAACTAGTCAGCCCAACCAGTGTGCCTGATGTAAATCGAGCATAGACAAATAGAAAAAAGTCTGATTGCTGAAGTACCATTGCATTGCCAAACTTTTTTCTATTAGTATATGCTATGGAGGTATATGTCTCAACTGTCCATATTTTCACAGACTGTCCAGATTTTTGCCTCATATTTTTGGTCTGTTCCTCATAAAATTTGTGGTTTTCCGACTAATCACTGAGAAGTGAAGTCACTAAATAATGACATACATTTTAGATTCAGACTTCATATCCTTCAGACAATGCACGATAACACAAATCTTGTTATTCTAGCAGCTTTCTAAGTTTATAAGAGCAACATTTACAATCAATCCCTATTTTGGGGCCTTTGTACCCTGTTATTTGAGGCTTTGTCCACATTTCTTAAGTTAAGAAGTTCACAGGTAAAACTAAGAAACGTACCTGATTTTCCTTATATTTCTGCCTTGTGTCTCTTGTACCGCTAAACTGTCCAGATTTTATAGTTTAAAAAAAAAAAGCAACAGAGATCATCCTTTCTCCACTACTTGTTTTCCACAGCATTGATGTACTGTGCATGTTTGAGAACATAAGTCCCATACACATGTTCAATGCATTAACAAATGTGAAAGACTGAGGAAACAACGCGGAGGAACACTACTGTGCCGTTATACAAATATCGAGTCTTGGTTCCTATGTTCTCGAGGCTCATAACAGAGTTAGCCTAGGCGACAGTTCTCTCCAAGCTTCGTTTGTAACCTGTTCTTACCATGGTAAAAAATCCACAATGTCTTCGAGAGTTAGAGTCTTGCTGGATGGTTCGAGCCCACCCCTCTACGACCTACATGAGAAACCAGGTAATAGTTTGGGACCAACTGCCAACAGCCAAGAAGATCCTGTAAAACATGGACCAGGCCTAAGGGAAGGTAGGTCTCGCGCAATAAGAAAAAGGTATTACAGTAACAGTCTAACTGTAAAACAGAAGAGAGGTCAACAAAGAAAGAAAGAAGGGTGAGACACATCCTGATCAGAGAAAGGAAAGGCCCTTTCATAAGAAAGGCCGCAAGAAAGAAAGAACAATTATAACTCCTCATGGAAGATGGAACAGAATCCTTCTATGTGGGGACAATGTCTTAACATAACTTCTAGAAACTAACATGGAACCAGACATGAAACAAAAGTTCTATAGGAGCCCCAAAGTAGCAGCAATATTCTGTTGGATGATAGGAAGGTCTCAAAGGAAAGTCAAAAAGATGGCAAAACTCTGGGTAAATGAGCCTGGCAGACTGAAAGTTGCTTCTATGCCTAGAAGCATACCAACTTATAAATGAGAATGTAGGTCTGAAGTAATGATAGCAGCCTTAGCAAAGTCCTTCGTGAGAGAGGATCTACATCTTATCAATGAAATTTTTGTTGAACTGTTTCTATGAATGAGCCTTAAAGATAAAGGCTTTTACGTCTAAGACATCCAGGAAGGACTGCACTTTAAAGATGACTCAGATCTGTTAGTTCTTTAAAGACATCATTCATCCAAGAAACAATCAAGAAGGACGGTGAACATCTCAGAAGTTTAATTGGATTCATGAAACAGTAGGATTGATGAGAGACAGAAAGATGTTTGTAAGATTAATGATTTTCGTCGAGACCACTTTAGCAAAAAAAAAAGGGGTTCAAGGATACTCTAAGAAAAGATGAGGAGGTCCTTAATAAGGAGCTGAGAAGCTATAAAGCCTGAAAAAGAAAATCTGAAGCTAAAAGAAGCCAGAAAAGAGAGTTTAGGATGATAAAAGAAGGAGAATTTCAAAACCAAGAACAGAGCTAGGAAGAAAGAGGGAAAAAAGAACTAATAGGAAGAGGACAGGATTTGGAGGATCAAAAGGAGGATGAAGAAAACTAGGGAAAATGGAAAAACAGCTTTTCAAAACTTGCAGAAAACTTGAAATGGAAGATGTGAGCTAACAAAATATTCAAATGAGAACCTAAGCAAAGTAGAGGGACTTGAACCTGTGGACTAAGCTAATAAAGGAAGTGAGAAATCTTTGGATGGATGAAAATTTGGATGGAAGATTTAACTGAGAAACATAGGAAATATCTTCCGCTTGAGCTGATAATTGAGGAGTGGAGGCTAAGAAAAGCTATCAAGGAATCTCTATGAGAGGATCGGGTTGCTGAAGGAGAAAGAAACTTAGTGAGGGAGGAGATCAGCAGAGGCTGGAAGAAGACTGGGACAAGTGAAGATCAGAGATGGATGTAAGATTCTGAACTAGGTCCCATGCCCATAAGGGCTTCCAAGAGAAAGATGAGTAGAAAGGGGAACCACACTTGTTATGAGGAGAGATGGGCCAATGGAAGGCAATGAAGCCTTCTATTGTAAGGATCAATGAGGAACTTGGAGGCGAGGAAAGTCTAGCTTGCATTGGCCTGTCAAGGGAATAACTTGACTAGAGCTAAAAGATGCTGTTAAAGGGGAGTCCACTTAGATGAATATTCTCCACCTGCAGAGTGTAGCAGATTTGACTCTCACTACAGGCTGACTTGAGACAGAAAAAAATTTCTCACTGGCATTTCTGAGGAACTCACTGAGCTTGTCCAGTATGCCCGAGGGGATTCACCGCTGATCCACATTGACTTCCGGATGTGCCATAACATCAGAAACTGGGCTGAGAAGAAATCGCCCATTACCACAGTCTGGCTGCTATTAACAGGGGTATGATCTTTCTATTGTTTTTGTGGATTGATACCTTTCACTACTTAAGAGTTGTCTGTCACTTACAAAACTGTTTTGTGAAAGAGAGTTCGAATCGTTTGCAACGCATGTGAGCACTTAGTTCATCTGTTGCCTGGACATGCGGAGCATGTGCTTGCTGAGGGCCCCCCTGACAAGGCATCCCCCTGTGCAAGTAGCCCCTTGGAGGAGGTGGTGCCTGCCATGCTTAGGAACCGGAGGTGAGAGACAACAAAGGGTCATCCGATGCAGAGCTTGGGGAAGACATCCACCACATGAGAATTTTTTTGAGCTTTGCGAAATCATCCAGAAGATGAATTGAATCGCTGGTAAGGACCATTGTGGTATCAGTGGGAAGTTGAAGGATCCGCTGTTGTTGCTGAACTAATTGATCAGGAGGTAACTAACTGTCCATTGATTTGTTTGTTGAACTGACTATCTGTGTTGTCTGTTGTTGAATGATTTATTTGATGTGTATGTAGTCTTGTCTGTGCTACTATGATGTGATTATCTTGTAGACAGAAAATAGTTAGTAGAGTTTGAGGCCTTATGTTATCTTCGCAATGACAAGGAACACCAAAGACATTTCAATTTATTCCAATATTTCTCCAGATGGCAGCGAAAAGTGTAATTCTGGCCATCAGGAGAGAATGTTCCAAGCTGTGAGACATGGTGAGAAGCTGTATGGAACAGAAGATTAACCACTGCCCATTGAGGAGAAGCTACCTGGGGGGCAGGTTTGGACTGAAGGCAGGGCCCTGAACTGAAAATGACTGGTTCCCACTGAAGTGGACTGATCCCAGCCTATGCCGGAGGACCATTTTCCTGTGCCATCCCAGGGTTTTATAGATAGCACGCATCCCGGCGATTATTTTTCACATCCAGTTTCCTTTGGCCAACCGTGAAGATGTGGATTTTGTGACTGACACTGATCTCCTTGTTTTCTTCAGATCCCTGTTTTCTTTGCAGATTTAAAATTGGTCTCCAGTCCCCTGTTCTGGAACTAAAAAGAACCTTTCTGTGATTCCTGGAACTGAAAAAATTGCTGAACTGTCTGAATTTGCTGCATCTCAAAAAGAATAGATCCATTCTTGTCTGGATTTGAGCGGCTGAATTTTGGGAAATTTGGAAGCTCTTTTTGCATGGAGCGGAAAAAGGGGACGGAAATGGCCTCCTTTGTGGTGGACTGTACCAGTCAATAGCCTTGCTTGGATTGGAGTGCCCAGGCACCCCGACACCTCACTGGATGGGCAGGGCTTGTCGGGCAACACCTCAGGGATGCTGGAAGGGGGCTTCTGGGAAGGCTTCAGGGCTGGGTCGCGGTGCCCTTGTTGCCGGAAGCGGCGTCTACCATTGTTATTCCGCCCCGCCCTCCTTGAAGGGGAAACGATTCAGCCAGGTCTCCCTCCCCCAGATTGTTTGATCACCACATCTTTCCCCCACTGGCCTGGCCTGGCGGAAGAGATCTGAAAGACTCCGGACTGACGCAGAAAGGGTCTGCCATCAGTCGCGCAGTCCCAGTCAAGGTTTCTTCAAGGGACCAAAAGGGGAGACCAAGAAGAAAACGGAGGAGTTGGCAGAAGACGCTTTGAAATCAGTCGCACTGCATACAGAAGGGCCAGGCATGCTGCCGCATGCCCACCCTCTCACCTCAGCGGTGCTTGCGCTCCATCAGCAGCGTGAAGAAAGAAGGGGATGGAGCAGTTGGTGTTAAGGGACCATGGTAGCCAGCCGCGTGTTCATCTTATCTTCAGAACCCGTAGCTCTTTTCCTTTGAACATTTCATAGGCTCTTGATCAAGTCCTTTTTTGAAGACAAAATGCAACAGGTAGTTCAGCGAACGCATGGTAAAAGTCGCTGACGAGAACATCGCTTCCGAAGACTGTCCATGGACCTAGATTCAGTGTTGTTAGATGGGATGGACAGGTACTGAAGGATCAGCTAGCTCCTTCTTAGGGCAGCAGTAGGCCACCATAGCATCCAAAGAAGTTAGTTAGGTAAAAACTGTTTGTCTGCTGGGAACTTAGAAAGGGAGGTCATCCTGTCCTGGGGTGACGGGGCGAGGAGCCGCCCATGGAGCTGTTACCCAACCACCTGCATGGGGGGGTCAAGGGGGGACAAGGAAGTGGGAGGACGCTGCAACAAGGCCCACAGATTACAGAAGGGCTGAGGGGGGGTTGAGGGGGGCCAATTTCCCTCTGTTTCAGGATTCCAGAATGTCTGCAAAATTGACATCTTCAGCAGGGGAACGGGGAGAATCAGAATCATCCAAATCTGTGTCTGATGATCAGGACCAGTCAGGTCAATGTGGTCTCCTTCTCTCCTTCTTCCTCTCCGAGGGCCCTCTTCGCCAAATCAGAGAGGCCTCGGAAGAGGATGAGAAGGATGAGGGGTTGGCTTGCTCTCTTGGGGGGGAGAGGGAAGACGGACGGGATGAGGCCGAGGGAGGAGGAGGTGATCAGAGGTGGGGAGGAGCCCACGAAACCGGAGTAGGTGGGCCCTCCGCACACTCCGCACACTCATAATGCACCTGTCAGGCAGAGCCAGAGGTCCCCCCGCCCGGAGAAAGAAGGAACCCCTCGCACCCATGTTTGATGCCATGTGTGGGCGAGCTCATGAACGCAGCCCGTCCAGGAGAGGAGAGGAGGAGAGGGGTCGGACAAGGGTCCCCCGTTACCCACCCGAGAAGCCCGACGAGGGAAGTCCAGCGCCGAGATTCTTCAAAGGAAATAGGCCGGCCGACGAGCCCGCGGCGGCACTGTACTCGCTCGCTTATCTACAGTCCTCCGAGCCCGGACCAGCCCGGCCCGAGCTCAAGAGAGGGAAGGAGGCGCTATGCTTGGCCGGGGCAGGCATCACTGATGGGGTCGATCTGAAGCATCTGGGCCAGTGCCTCGGACTACCTTAAGAACTACATCCCACTACAGCCTGACCGACAGCCTCCGGAATTGAGACTGGCGACACGAGTGAGACGCAGGGCCCGGCCAGGAGGCCAGGCAGCAATGAGCGAACCAAAGAGGATGGAACCTGGACCTCTGTGGGCTCCGAAGCTCTGGTGCCGGGGAAAGACGGTCATTCTGAGCCGACACACAGGGAACTACCTGCGGCCCGCTCAAACGGGAGCCAGTGAGCCACAGAAACTGCCGATAAAGGCGGCTCGCTCAGGAGCCGACAGCTGCAGAAGTCGGTGAAGAACCCGATGCCTTAGAGGGCTTCCTGTTGAAACAGATGATAGAGGTAGGGAATCCTCTGGACCTCCTCTTAGTATAAATGCTCTATTTTTTCTTTTTATTTTTTTTTTTTTTGACCCTGGCTGGAAGCCATGGCACAGACGCACACAGTCCTGCAGGTCTAAGACTCTAAAGGCCAAGTGTGACAAAGACACAAGAGGTCTGTCAGAGACATTTTCTGACAGCACGATCACACTTCTTGACTTCGAAACTTTGCTTTTTTAGACATTTTAAACAACACACAACACACACACACACACACACACAAACACACCATCAAAATTAAATAAAATTATAAACTAACTATTTAAAAATAAAAAAAATAAAATAAAACACACACACTCCACTAGGAAGAGAAAAAATAGTAGAAGCGAGGGGAAGAACCTAAGGTTCTTAAGGAAAAAAAAAAAATGAAAGGGGAAAAAATAAAATAAACTAAAACTAATAGTAAATATAATTAATAAAATAAAAAGGGGAAAGGGGTTTTGACTAAATTACACAAAAAAGTCACACTTACCAAGAAAGAAAAAGAAAACCCAGCGAAGCTGGAATCCAAGAGACGAGATCTAACTCCTAGCATTGTGGGATATAAGGGAAAGGGGCCTCAGGGTGGAACCACAACTCGCTTTTTTAGAGGAAAGTGGAGCCGCGCCGAGGTCGGCTCGAATCCAGCAAAAGAATGAGGTAGATAGACAACTTAACATACATTGTTTAAGAAAGGAAAGCAATTTCTTTCTTAAATAATGTAATTGTATAATTGCAATAACTGGCTCGTCGGTGTGGGTATATAAGAAATTACACACTGTTGACTTTGTTTAATCACTTGAGCTTTGCCCTAATGATAAAACCATGCTATCTGTGGGTAAATCCTCAATACAGCCACACCCACTCATCAGTTATTGCTTAACTATATTATTGGTATAATCTACATCTCATCAGGCTCAATAACCACTAACACATATACTCTCAAAATATACTATCCCGAATTTCCTCTACTATAAAACACAACTATATTCTATTAGATAGCATTGATCTTGTCTAAACTAAACTATCCTCCCAGGAAACCCCTAACCCACATTTCCATCACTAAATCTTTTTGGTTTAACTGAAATGATAAAAAAACAACAAAGCTCAATAAAACAATAAGGAGAAGTCATATATTATTGAATATGGCCATATAATGAAAATTACATTCTAGAGACTCCCACATGTCATTAGTCACTGCTTCCCAACCTGCTTCATTTGGGCACATAGTAAACAAATTAAACTACAACTTACGTATAGGCCAGAAACACAACAAAGTACTCTGTCTCATACTTTAACACATTATAACAACAATATGAATGACACCCACTTAAAATTTTACCACTAGACAAGACAGGTGCTTACTTCAACAAGGCCTTCCTGAACATCCTCAGCACTTTAACACTAATTACCCAAAATAAATCCTTTCTTTTTCTTGGCTAACTACTGACACAAAAAAAAAAGAAAAAAAAAAACAAGACAAAAGGGGATAAGGCCCAGAAAACGTAGAAATGCTGACAAAATATCAACACCCTTACAAATATACAGAACATTTAGAAATAAAGCTACCACTCTAATTCAAGATGAAAGTAAAAAAGGCTTCCATAACTTACAAACTAGTACATTAACGTTTAACTTTTCTGGAGTAGCATCAATAAATTAATATATCCAAGGGAAAAAATCAACAAAACCCAGTACACAATTAATTAAACCACAACTCTTATCCAAGCAGGTATATCACTACTGTATATACATAGCACACAATTCCCCAACATCTCATAAACAATCACTCAAGGTTCCTTCATTATTCAAACTGTCCCCATAGCCATAATAATAAAAACTGCTACTCTGACTAAAACTTACACTCTAGGAGATATGTAGCATCAGATTTATGTTTCCATGAGTAACTTAAAGCTGCTGATCCCACTGCAGTCTATCCTATATCAATATTAGTCAATTGATCACAGAACATTGTGTCTCTCTGGTCTGGAAACAAACTTATATCATTCCAATCCACAAAGGTGGCAGTGCCAGCAATATTTCCAACTTCTGTCCTATTGTCATCTTCTATTTATGTTATTCATGTTATTTATTTATTTTATTAATCAATTTAAATGTATATACCAGGGTGGAACACCGATCAGTCATTGACCAATTACAGGATCAGCACAGGTTACAGCATAATACACATAATAAAGACTTTCCAGAACCAAAGCACAACCCTCCCCATGGCTATAGAAAACCACTAAGTCAGAAATGAAAAACAGGGATAAAGCCTGGGAGCACTGGTGCAAAACCAAAACCCCCTCAACTAGACAGAAATTCCTAGAACTACACAATAGAGTCAAAAAGCTAATAAAACAGGACAAATTCCAATACTATCAGTCTGCCCTAGACTCCTCACAACACAGCCCCAAACAATTCTGGTCCTCCATAAACTCCATCCTCCACCCAGGTAAAGTCAGTATCCCTCCTCCTAATATCCCTCACTCCTCAGAAAATATTGCTACCTCATTCAACACACACTTCACACAAACCATACTGTCACTAGCTAAACAACACAACCCCCCTCCAACCCACACCTTCAACTAGTATTCTCCCCACTGCCTTCTCTTTTTCTCCTGTACCTATCTCCAACATAAAAAAACTCTTAACTAAACTTAAGCCCACCAAATTAGCAGCAGACAACCTCCCAAGTGAATACCTACAAATCGCAGCTGATGCTCTGGCCTACCCAGTATCCATCTTGATTAACCAATCTCTGTCAGAAAGTTACATTCCCACACTGTGGAAAGTATCACATATAATTCCCCTCCACAAAGGCAGACCGTCCACAGAACTAACCAATTACCACCCCATAGCTATTCTCTCTCCACTCTCCAAAATACTAGAGAGATGCATACACTCTCAGGTCTCAGACTACCTCCTTACTAACAACCTCCTTTCTAAAACTCAGCATGGTTTCCGACCAAACCATAGCACCACCACTGCCTTACTCTCCTTTACTAACACTATCTTTCAGCATAAAAACAATGGCTATCTCTCCTCTGCTACTTTCCTAGACCTATCTAAAGCATTTGACATGGTCCCACACAAACAACTTATCTCTGTCCTCAATAACCTATCCTCCTCTCAATCAGTCACCAACTGGTTTCAGAGTTACCTGTCTGACCGCCAACAATCTGTTGTATGGCAGAATGACATATCTCCCCAACTACCTGTCTCCATAGGGGTTCCCCAAGGATCCATCCTTGGACCCCTACTCTTCTCTGTTTTCCCCAATAATCTAGCCTCTGCCACCAAACATGGCAAACTCATACAATACGCAGATGACTCAACCATCATCTGCTCAGCCCAGGCTGAGCTGCAAAAAGTCACACAGGAAGCCTCTTCCTCTGTTGAAACTTGGTTATCCGATGCCCAATTAGTCAACCCAAACAAAACTAAACTACTCATCTTCCAACCCACCAAACATACTCAAAACAACTCTCACTTTAACATCACAGCAAAAGACAACACCACTATATACCCAACTGGACACACCAAATTGCTAAGAGTGGAAATAGACAATAAACTAAAATTTGACATTCACATATCCATGACCATAAAAAAAGTCCACAAAAAACTAGGAGCGTTATACAGAAATAAGCAACTTCTCACCAAAGCAGCAAAGATTTCAATAGCAAATTCCCACCTTATCTCCACCCTACTTTATGCCCCTCCAATATATACCAACCTAAGGCAATGCGATCTAAACAAGCTAGAGACCTGCTACAACAAAATCGCCAAATTCGCCACAGGGCATCCTACCATAGTCACCACTGTCTCTCACTTGCTGAACTGGGCTGGCTTGAACTCCCTCACCTCCTTCAATGGTATCAACTCTCACTCACCCACAAACTAGTAAACCATCCACTAAATGTCTCATCCCTCCAGAATCTACTCCAACCCTATCGCACCACCAGACCACTAAGATCCAGCAACAAAAATCACTTGCAGATCACTAAAGCCAATAACTCTGCTGGTGAAGCACTATTCTCTTGCACCATAGCCAAATTATGGAACTCCCTCCCACCCACAATTACCTCCATACCATCATGCACCCACTTCAAAACTTTACTAAAAGCGCACCTAAAAACATGCTGGCTATGCCCTTGCAACTCCCACTCTAATATCACCCACCCCATCCAACCACTATCTTTCTTTCCACTCCACTAACTACCTTGATTATAGCAAGCTCAGATGCTCATAAGCCTAGTACTTATTATACAACAGGAACTTCTTATTGTAACATTTGTTAATGTCTGTTATGTACTTCACAGATAAAGATTCTAGTTGTCTACTGATGTACTATGTTCTTCATCTGTAAATATGTTGTAAGTAATTGCTATGTTAAATTGTTAATTGCTATGTAATCCAATGTAACTACTGTCTGTTTATTTTAACTGTGGAGCTTTTCTCCCCGGGCCTCCGCTGAAAATGGACCTACGTCCAGTCAGACACTCCTGGTCAACAAATGTAAATAAATAATAAATAAATAATGTAACAAAACAAAGCATAGTACAGAAGTAACAGTGGTTTACATCTATGAGTAAGCAAAGAAACCTAACGTACGTACAGTTACATTAGTGGAATAAAAGGAGAAAGGAGTTAAAGTAGGAGTGGTGGAGACATTTTGAAAGAGGGGACTAAATTATGTGTCGTGGGTTTAGACCAGTAATGCGGTAAGTTGAATGACAGTTTGGGATGAGTGAGTTAATCAGGTGGATCAGGTGTGTGGGTGTTACGAGTACTTCATAGCTGGAGATATTGGTTTAGGTGTCATGTCCTTTAAATGAACAGCTGCATTCAAGCTGTTTTAATAAGTACAGTTTGAACTGTAGCCTGAAAAGGAAGTAGTTTGTGTGATCAGTTCAATCAGGAGGAAGTGATTATTATCCTAGTTTTGCAGCAATACAGGGATGCAATGGCTAGTAGAGTACAATCTGAGAAAAGGGGTTTGTAGGGAAGGACCAGCACTAGCCAGGCTTCTTAAGTTATAGGTTTGAGTGGCAGTAAAAAGTCTGGAAGAGAAAGGGGATGTTATGTTTGTGTATTTTGAAGAGTATGAAAGCAAGAAGTAGATTTAACCTAGCTTGTACTGGGAGCCACTTAGCCTTTGAAAGAGAAAGGCAGTGGTGTACACTCCCTGATGAGTTAGGTATGAATCGACATATTTCACTGGAAAGGGTGTGAAGAGTGGCAGTGTTTTTGATGGATGCAGATACAATCAAGGGGAGATCATATTCAAGCTGAGCAAGGAGGATGCCTCTTCCTACAGCACCCCTTACTGGATGAGAGAAAATGAGATAATCTGTTGGCCCAGAAGAGTAGACTGTTGATCTTGGCTCTCAACATTTCTGTCTGCTCATGGATTCTAACCAAATCCCCAAATATCTCAAGGAGGTGCTGATTTCAATGTGAATGACAAGGATATGAAAGGATTTGGATGGATTTGGATCCTCTTTTATGGGTGCCAAATAACATGGCCTTTGTTTTTTTTTTTTTTTTTTTTTTTTGGTATTGTGCTGTGGTTTCTTGGATTCTAGCCAGTGCTGTAGCTAAAGATGAGTCTCAGTTGTATGATGTAAAGGATCAGACCTACAGATGGCCATATCATCTGTATAAATTAGTCATGTTAAATGGGCAAGTGGGATGCATGGCTAGGCTTAAAGACTGAAAAGAAAAGATGCACTAGAATGGAGCCCTGTGAAATTCCAGAGTGAATGAGGAAACTGCTGGACGGATTAGGCCCTATCTGTACCTGGAATGAATATTGGAAAGAAAGTCTTTGAACCATGCAATGTGGCATCAGGGCTAACCACAATGTCTTGCAGATGGAGAAGTAGGCTTGGGTGGTTGGTTGCCCATGTCAAAGGCACAGGTTCAATCAATGGACACAGCTCCAGTTAGATTTCTTTTACCCGTATTAGTGAAGATGTTATCAGTCAGGGTCCATAGAGCAGTTTTTGTGCTCCTACCAGCTCAGAACCAGTGCTGTCCAATGGAGAGCAGGTGGTAGTTTTGTAGGTAAGTTGTAAGTTGGTTGCATATGATTTTTTATGAGAATTTTACCAATTAGGAATAGGATAGAGATGGAGCAGACATTGCTGCAAGAAGAGGGCTTGATTTCTTTTGGTACTGGTCTGATAAGAAAAGATTCCCAAATATATGGCATAGAATTAGTGATAAAGTGAAGGTTATAAATGCACTTAAGAGTTGTGGTGATAAAATTTCTACAGTGGTACATGAACCAAGGCCAGATATAGTCAGGTCCAGGTGGTGAGTCATAGAAATCTGTTCAGGTATCTCAAAAATACTGAAAAATGTGTCAATAAGTAATTCCTCTAATACCTAATCATGAACAAGCTACTTGCTACTATTCAGCATAGATTCAGACCAGAACACAAAACTATCACCACATTACTGTCCTTTCTAAATGTCTTTTAGTCTCAACTCATTTATCACTGCTTCTTTTTAACCTGTTTAAATTGTAAGGGTTATTCTAAGCCTCTTAGTTTTGGTTCAAGCACTTAGGCTTCTGGCCTACCCCATAGCTTTGCCTGGCCTCTCTCCCTTAGATTCTGACAAATATGGATGGACAATTTCCTACGATTTCTCCTGCCAGCCTGGTTGATATGGGCATCCTGAGACTGTGTTGCAACTGCCTCATGTACACGGACAACCATCTACTATTACCATCTAGGAACACAATTTGTGAGAGATGCAATTACATTAAGAACTTAGAGTCTATGCTCTCTCCCTCACAAGCCAGTATATCTGGCACTGAGAAGGTTAGCAACACAATCACTACACCTCAAACACCACCACAACTATGCAACACACACCCACATATATGGAGGTTCTCAACAAAAACATACCCAAATAAAGGAGACCTCAGAGGCAAAAACACACGAATTCCACAACCCTCCACACCACATACCATGTATATTCCACACACCAGTGTCTTGCAACCACAAAGGCCTAACCATAAACCCAACATATTAGTCATAGGAGACTCCATTGTGAGACACACAGATGTGCCTCATACCAGGCTGGATAAGGAGAAAGTCACGGTTAGTTGCCTGTCAGATGCCAAAATCCACCATATCACACACATACTCAAGTGTCTCAACAACAGGTACTGTTATGACTCTGTCATAGTCCATGTTGGGGTGAACAACTTGAGACATACCTCCCTGGACTGTATGAAGAGAGACATGATTGAGCTCGCTGAATATGTGTCCCAGGTAGGTATGTCCATAGCCTTAAGCATCATTCTACCATTACCCAGAATGATGCCTCAATACAAACAGAAAATGATTGACTTTAACAATTGGCTTAGTTTCTGGTGTCATTCCAGGGGGATCCAGTACCTGATAGCCTGGGAAGATATGATTGACAGACCACAATGCTTTGCTAGAGGTAGCCTGCATTTGTCTCACTTGGGCCTCAGGCTTCTGGCAAAGGCCCTTGCCTCCCCCATAGTGCTTTTTTAGGAAAAGTCCTGAGGTCGATAAAACCAACATAACATTTTCAACAAAACGCAAATTAAAGGTCATGCTGCTAAACACTAGGAGTCTAAACATGAAACTGCACTCATTGCAAGCATTCTTAACCCTGGAAGATGCTAACATTTGTGCAGTCACAGAAACCTAGTTCAAAGCTACAGAGAGCACCCCAGCCTTACCTGGTTACTCATCCTATCATAATGTTCAGACCTCAAACTGGGCAGCAAAACCAAAGGAGGTGGAGTTTCAATATATATTAAAGACACTCAGACCTCCAGGATGGTCAAACAGTATGACACACTGGAGACACTCCAGGTGCAGTTAACCATTGACAAGACCCTTATTCAAAGCATAGCTAGCTACAGGCCCCCAAATTTGACTCAAGATTACCAACTCCCCCTATCTGGACCTCTGCGTATCTATCAAGATTCAACCCTTTACCCTGATCCTGGGTATCTTTAACTACCCAACTATAGAGTGGAAAAACTACTCATGTCAGAATGCAAATGCCCAAAGATTCCTCAATTTTCTCAATGCAAATGCCTTGGAAGAGCTAGCTGATACCCCCACAAGAGGTGATAATATCTTGGACTTGGAATTAACCAACATGAGTAACCACTACAACACCCCTACAGCATCATCGTCCCTGGTAAGATTCGATCATAAAGCCGTCACTTTTGAAGTCAGCATTTCCCCTGACCCCCCCCCCCCCCCCCCAGCTAGGGTCAAACAAAAAAACTTCTCCAAATCTGATTACAACCTCCTGAGGGATGGTATAAACAGATTCACAGCCCCACCCCCCTCTGTTGGAACTGGCACCAGTGTCCAAATCTATACCAAAGTACTATATGAGCACTTATATAGATGGATGGAATCAGGAATACCTGACAGGACAAAATCATCCAAGACAAGGAAGACTGAACCTATATGCTGGACATCTGCAATAAATAAACTATATAACAAAAGGAAAAAAATGCTGTCCACAAACAAGAAGGAGCAGGTGCCCAATTGGAAGCAACCTCTCCTTAGCCTTAGCAAGCAAATAAGAGTACAAGTGAAATATTGTAAAGCCAACTTTGATTCCAAATTGGCCACATCTACTAGAGACAATCATAAGGCCTTCTTCATATATGTCCACAATCTCAAAGGAAGCACCAAGATCTGTTCAGAACTGGTGGTCAAGGATACCACATACACAAATGCTGTAGATATGACAGATTCAGTAAAAACTTCATCCCTCTGTCCCCCCATCAGTAAATCAGGACATCCCCAGTACCTGCCCACTACCCCTTATCTCTAAGGAACAGGTCATCATTGCCCTCTCAAAGGCAAAAAATACAGCCTCCATGGGACCCGATAACATCCTAGGCTGCATCCTACATGAACTCAGGCATGAACTTGCAGCACCACTAGGCACCCTATTCAACCAAAGCCTGAGTACCAGCTTTGCCCAGCTGAGTAGAGGACAGCCACTGTCATCTCTTTATGCAAAGGTGGAGCATCTACTGATCTGGGAAATTATCGACCCATCAGCCTAACTAGCGTAATTTGCAAGGCCATGGAATGGGTTATCATGGACCTCATTAACAAGGACATTGGCAACCTCCAAACACTCAACCCCATACAGTTTGGCTTTGTCAAAGGGAGATCATGTCAGTTAAATCTGGTCAACTTCTTTGAGACGGTCACCAAAGCCATGGATGAGGGGAAGATGATGCACACCACCTACCTTGACCTGGCCAAAGCCTTCAACACTATTCCCCACTCGGGCATAATAGATAAACTCTCTCAACTAGGCTTCAATCCATATGTTATCAGATGGGTAGCAAACTGGTTCACTGATAGAACCCACTTAATCAAAATAGGGGAAGCCACCCCAAGCAGTAGACCAGTAATGAGCGGCGTACCTCAGAGATTAGTCTTGGGGCCTCTGTTATTTGGGATATGCTTCTCTAAGGTGCAGGCCAGAACCAGTGGACTATGGCTGACCACGTTTACAGATGACTGCAAGCTGAGTACGGTCATCAATTCCCCAAGTGATGTGGATGTCCTCCAAGAGGGTCTCACCCAAACAAATGACTGGTGCCAGAAACATGGCCTCAAGTTGAATGCCAAAAAATGCACTATTATCCCCTTTGGGGAGAGTGATGTCCCTACATATTATCACATTAATAACAATGTCATAAGCACACAATCAGTCATGAGGGATTTGACCACCCAGATTGATAGCAACCTGACTTTTGACCACCATGTTGCTTCTGTTGTACAGAATGTTTCTACATGGCCCACCTCATAAGTAAGGGTATCTCATCCAGGGACAAGGAGGTCATAACATCCGTGTATTGTTTCCTTATAGGGCCAATTATTGAGTACAATGCCCCTTTTTGCATGTACCTCGCAAAGCACATGCAGCAGCTGGAGAGACCACAGAGGTTCCTCACCAGAAGAATCCAGGGCATCAAACATCTACTCTACACAGATAGGCTAAAAGCCCTGTCCCTCTACTCAGTTTCATACAGACTCCTCAGAGGTGACCTCTGTCTGGCACACAAAGCAATCTCAGACCCCACGTTGATGGGACTGCTGCATATCCACAAGTCAAGCTACACTCGAGTAACCCACACATGCAACCTCAACCTGGTCTGTGACATCAATAGGACTTGTTGGCAGGACAGATTTGTGAACCAGAGTCTCCCCATGTGTGGGATAGACTCACTCTCCATGTCAAGCAGAGTACCTCATTTCCCTTTTCAAGTGCAATCTGGATGGAAACAGAAAATACACCCGTGGGATTCCACCTGTGTCCTGCTGGACAGGAGCTTTGGGTGCTGACTTGTCTAAACAGGGGCTAAGCTCTTGGCTAGGCTTATAAGGGGCTCAGGGCCAATAGCCTAGTAACTTCCTATGAACCTATGATCCTATGAACTCAACCTCAAGAAAATTACTGTCAGTATATTTTGGGAAAAAATCAAAGACATCTGACACAGTATCCTATCCAATATTTCTCATTGGGTTAACCCAACTTAAGGTCTTCAACAGTACCCTTAATTGATTTACAAAGCTACCCAGCAGTGAGATTACAATCAGTAAATTGGAAAGATTCCTATTTCCCATGTACTCCCAACAATATCAGTGTCCCTCAAGGTTCCACAGTTGGTCCAATGTTATTCACCATCTTTACTAATGACATGCTCAAAACAGTGAGTCAGGAAGCAATAGTGAGGCTTTCCAGCAGCATACCCACTACCACCGACTAATAGACAACACATCCTCCCTTCTATATTAATTTCCTCTCCTAATCTTCATGCTTCTATTCCTTCTGACCTAATCTATTTCCCTACTCTTTTCTCTCCTAAATACTATAATCTTGTCCCAAACATGTTTTTTTCCTGCACTAAGAGCCATGTATATAGGTCCAGTATAGTAACAAACCATCCTCCACTATGCATTTTAATATCACAAACTAGGTAAATACTGTATTGTTGTATACTTCCTATTTCACAACTAAGACTGTCAAAGTACCATTTCAGCAGCACATCTGCATATTTTATTGTTGTTGTATGTATATTTAACAACTGTAAAAATCCTTATTTTATTTTCTTCTCTTTCACTATCGTAAAAATATTAACCTGTTCATATTTTTTCTCACTGGAGTTTTTTTTTTCTGAGCCTCGGCTAAAAAGGGACTTCTAACGAGTCAGAATTTCCTGGCAAATTAATGGCAGTACATAGGCAAGTCTACCCTTAAATATTCCACAGACTCAAGTGACAAGCTATAGGAAGTAACCCAAACACCTTTTGATAAACTAGATACTTGGCTTACACAATCTCAACTAATTCTGAACCCAAAGAAAAACAAAATAATGTTCTTTGCTGCTAAAGCTACTCTCAATACTATGCCTACTCGAAACATAGTTTCTGTAAATAACACCACTATTGAGCAGGTTACCCATGCAAAATGTAACTAAGACTAATCGAAAATTAGGCATGTTCTACAGCATCAGACAGTAGCTAACCTCCCATGCACAGGAGCAGCTTGCACAATCCATACTGCTCCCTTACCTGCTCTATGTATTCCCCATCCTAACTCATTTTCAAAAATCCTATTACACAAATTACAGACCTCATGCAGCAAAACAGCAAGATTCACCATCAGGTTACCAAGCAGTGCACGTTTTCATTCATCCCTGCAATAACTCCAATGTTTTGAACTCCGTAATTTTAATGGTTAACTTTAACCAACTAAAGATAGCAAATAATATTCTCTACTAAGCAGACACATTTGCAGCAATATACAATCTCATTTCTAAATATACACACAACTCAAGGAGCTCTCTGATCTCAAGAGCTATTGCAAATCATAACATTCAAAGCTAATATATACTAAGCTAATAAATACTATGGAGGGTTCTCTGTACCCTGCTTTGCACATTGCCAGAATAGGAAACTTGATGCCTCTTGCAGTAAAAGTACAGCTGAGTACCTCAAATTTCCAACAACAGCTAAGAGTCTACCTAACCTCCAGCTGAGATTGCTACTGCTCCAACTAGTGACACGTTTAGCTGCACTACCATTACCAGCTGCACTTCTGTAATCCCTCTAATCTTGTTTCAATCTATCAACTAAGACTACCCATCTGCACTACTATAACTACAAAGCTGTAGTCCAGCCTCATTAATCCTATTTACCACCCATTTTATACTTTCTTTACTTTCTCCACCTCCTTTCCACGACTCCAACATTTCAAATGATTCAGCTGTTGTATGTTTAGCTTACAACCTTAGACAATTTTGTTTTCCCAATATTCTGTAAGCCTGCATACCCTGCAATGTATTTTCCCAAGGAATTACATTGTAGGTCTATCACCTTTGCTACATTCCACAATGCTGTATTATTTTACCATTGTATACTGCCCTGTAATAACTGTGTATGGAATAAGTGAATTAAAAGGGGGGTCAGAGATCTCTGAGCCACCAGAAGCAATCAGGTTATAGATGCTCTGAGGTAGATTTTATGGGGTTATAGATGTTCAGAGGTGAATGTTAGAGCATTTCCCAACCATTGGATCCAATGATCTGATGATTTGCCTGAACAAAAATCAGAAGGAAAGAAATGTAATCTTACTTTTTTCATTCAAAGAGCAATAAACGTTTGTTAACAAGCAGAAATCTTATTTGAGAATTGTTCCTGTGACATTAGTGCCCTCCCTTCCAAAAACATCAATCTGTGTGTATCCCTCTGGTGTTAGATTGGAATGAAAATGAAGGCAGACATAGCTACAGCCATATATTTTAGGTGCCTGCTGTTATTCATTTATACAGTATGCCTCTTCACATCTACAACCAAGAGACAGTCATCTTCTGTGTATCCCTCTGATATTAGGCTGGGTCAAAGCTGAAAGAACAAATAGAATACAGCAACATATTTCAACCTGTTTTTGGTACAGACATAAACAGCACACCTCCTTACCCCTACTCCAGTGAAATAGCCACCTGTATACACATCTAATCTTTGTAAGGAAAATAGAAAATGAATACATAATGATCACAATAAGGTATTCCAACTTTTTACTCCTAGAAATTACACTACTCCTACACAAGCTATAGTTACCTTCTGTGCACATTTCTAAAGAATGTGAGAAAAATTAAAAAAATAATGACCACTCTGACCCTGGACAATACAGAAGTTATAACATTCTTCTGTACGTACCTCTGAGGTGGACTGGGAGGAAACTTTAAAAGAAAATGATGACCACACTATCCCCAGCCACCACCCCACCCCCACATGCAAGATACAGCAACCTTCTAATCACATCTCTGAGCAAGGTCTGTTTTAGAATAGGTGGGTTCAGGGCAGAGGCCACCATTAAGTCTGTGTCAAAATCCACTTGTACAGTCTAGGGCATGGATGCAGCCAGACTCCTAAAAGCTCTAAGGGTCTGGATGTTCTGTGATTATGCCTCATTTTTGAATGTTCCACTAGTAACACACAAATGTTTAAATGCTAACAGTCCCTGACACTGAAAACTAATGCTTGAAACATAAAAGGGCAAAAAAAAAATCAATTTTTGGTGAAGGCAAGTGCCCTATGCAACCCTCTCATGTGGGGCCAAACCTCCCAAACTTATATATACCAGCTCCATGGATATGCCAACTTAAACAAGTAAAAAATATTCCAAAATAATGGAATCACATCAAGCGCACATTTCGAAATCATGCAAGCAGTGATTTTATATGACAAATAGCTATCAGCATTCTGTTCCTTGGCATCTTGTGCATTGGGCACATAACAATCAGGGAATAGAAATGCAGTGACATGTAGACAATCTATTTATGAAGGCTAATGACTTGGTATTTATTTTATTTTATGTTATTTTTTATTTTACTGCTAACCAGAAGAGTTTTCTATTTGCCAGGCAATACTGTGTCTGTCAACAAATAAAAAATCGATGATATTACTTTTGCATTGTACACCTGCACACCTGTACACACACACACACACACACACACACACACACACACACACACACACACACACACACACACACATACACACAAAATAGAAAAAGCCACAGCCAAAAACTCAACCAGGCCCAAGTGCTATGGCATGGCACATTGCTCAGTGCTTTACTGTGCCATTGAGCAGTTGCTTTCACACACATTATACCAAAACAACAAACACTGCAACTTATGTGCATTGCAAATGGCTGTGATAAAAAATGGAACATATTATGGCCAACTTGTTACTCTTAAGTACACTGCTACTTCAAACACACACACACAAACACACACACATACACACACACTAGCTCAACCCATAGCAATACTAGTTTTACACTAACTTCAGCAAATGCAATACACTGAGTGCCATTACTTCTGCCATGTCAGAACAGAATAGCAAGTGTAACAGTGATCAAACAACAGCAGGAGTAACTCACTTTTATCCATGAACAGCTCTCATACCCATAAATTACAATTCTTTGCTACTTTGCTAACTGTGTCTACCTTAGATGTGTGATTATAGGTAAAAAAGAAAAAAAATGATAACAGTCACAGTAATTCAAAGTTTGTTTCACACAAACACACAGTAATCACAGTAATGTAATCCTTCTCACCACACACAAATGAGTACTAGTCCTGCAAAGCCAGATAAGTGAGGGTTAAAACTGAGCAAAAAATAAGAAGGCTATATCTTGCATAAACCAGCAGTTTAACTATCATCTGCATAAACAGTAGCCATACATTAAAGCATTACAAGTGGCTTCACACAAATTAAATTAATCTACAAAGCCAAAAAAATGTCAGCCAATAGCAGTTATTCATGATCCTCCACAGACAGCCACAGCAGTTATATCTACTTTCCTTGTATACATTTCCTATGTCCAACTCTTATAAATTAAATAGATAGATAGATAAAAGAAAGGCCAGTAATGCATTTAATGAACTGCCAGCCATTTAACACAACAATCAGGTAAAAAGGTCCACAACTAGGGACAGACTTTAAATATACCTGTTATATACTTAGAAAGTAGCTAAAAATAACTGATTTTATTTACATTAGCATAAATTCTAGAAAAGATATCAAGTCTGAAAGTCAAATGTCTGTCATTAGTGACAGTAACCCTCAATTATTTACAAGGAAAAACACAGATTGTACTTAGAATGCTTGCAGACATGATTACAAAATCAGTGACAGCTGAAAGCTACTTCTTTACTCAAAACCAAAAATAATGATGGTGCAAAGGTCCAAAATCATGGAAATACTATAAATATTTTTCTAATTTACTTAAAAAAGTTAACAAAATAACATGTTCTACATTACATCAACAAGCATTTACTGAACAATCATTGTTAATTGCTAATATGTGGCATTCTTGACATTACTAGAAAATCAGAAATTGTATGAGGGTCAGGGTACAAATTTAAGACAAAAATCATGGGTGGTTCAAAGTTATGGTATGATTAACTTTTCTTAAGCCACACACTCTATTACAGACACGAGATTTGCAAATGCAATTCTATTATATAAAAAGTGAAACAATTGATTTAACTCCTGTGACTAACTTTACTGTTACTATCCACATCATGTTCTTTCCCTCTTACAGCACAAACTCTCACATGGCTCTCTGCTGTCCCATTAACTGCAATCTGTGTGCCTGAAAAAAAAAGTTACAGTCATACTAGGCTTGGTATGGCAGTGCAGAGGTGTGTTGATTAATTAAAAATGAAGTAGCTGACATAATTAAAAATGCAGTAGATGACAGTGGCTTTACTTCTTTCTTCTCCCTGTCTGTCCATCAAGATATAACTGAAACTGGCTAACCTACAGCTATCACACAAGACCAGGTCCTAAAAGTTCTGTCAAAAGCTAAAAATGCTGCATCTATGGGTCCTCACAATATTCCTAGATTAATCTTAAATAGCATGAAACATGATTTAGCCACACCCCTAACAACACTGTTGTTTTTCAGCCTTCATACAGGTTTTGTAACAAATGAATGGGTGAACAGCTACAGTCATTCCCCTGCATAAGGGAGGACCTTCGACAGACCCAACCAATTACAAATCACTAAGTCTGATCTGCCTCATATGCAAAGCCATTGAAAGACTTTTCATGGATCTAATCAATCAAGACATGAGGAACCTGCAAGCACTGCACCCATCTCAGTTTGGATTTGTCAATGGCAGGTCATGCTTACTCAACCTGATGGATCTTTTTTTAAACAGTCACCGAAGCAATGGATGAAGGCAAAATGGTATACACCACATACCTAGACCTGGCCAAAGCTTGTGACACAATTCCCCACTCAAGCATAGTAGAAAAGCTAAACAAACTGTGAATAAACCCCTGTGCCACCTGTTGGATTCCCAGCTGTCTAACAGATAGGATGGAGATAATCAAAATATGGAAATTTACCTCCACAAATAGACCATGCAGGGTTAAGTCCCCCAGGGTCCTATGCTGGGACCTGTCCTGTTTGTCATCTACTGTTCTGAAGTAAAAGTTAATACAAAAGGGCTTTTGCTGACTAAGGTTGCAGATGACACAAGCTTGGAGTGGTCATTGAATCCCCAAATTACTTAGCCATCCTGCATGAAGGTTTGTCTCAAATAAATAACTGGTGTCAAAATCATGGTTTAAAACTAAATGCCAAAAAATGCATTATTGTATCTTTTGGGCAGTAATCTACTCCAGGGAACTACCACATTGAACAATATGCTCCTAAGAGTTAACCCTGTTGTTCAGGATTTAGGAACTTATGTGGACAGTGACCTAACTTTTGACCAATATGTGTCTATTGTTGTTAGAATGTCCTTCTATACTGTGCAGTTTATAAACAAAGAAATTGTGTCTAGATCTAGGAATGCCATTGTCTCCTTTAACTCAGTCGTCATTAGGCCACTCATTGAATATAATGCCCTGTTTGGCATGTATCTATCCAGACACATACAACAACTGGAATGCCCACAGAGATACCTTCATAAAGGGATAGGCCTAAACGACATGTCCTATATGGACCGACTCAAAGCCCTGTCACTATACTTGGTATCTACAGACTGTTAAGAGGTGGCTGGCATGCAAGGCAACTTCAAACCCATTATGGATGGATTTACTTCACATCAGCAAGTCAAATGGAATCAGAAATACTCAGTCTAGGGATCTAAATCTCTTCTGCAACATCAAAAGAACAGTTTGGATAGACAGATATATTTCACATAGGATACCGCTGCTGTGGAACAGACTCCACATTAACATAAAACAAAGTTCATTCCTTTTCATTTTCAAGTACAACTTAGAGTTATAGATAAGAAACAGAAAATGTACACCAGGACTGCCCCCTATACTACTAATGGACAGATGCAATTCCTAAGTGGTTTATCCATTGCATAGGTCCCCTCAAATTATCTATTGTATGATCCCAGTTATTCTCATTAGGGGTAACATATAATTATTGATTGTGGGATGGGTAAGGCCAATCAATAATCAAATGGGATAGGTTATTCTGAAAACAAAAAGTGAAACTGGCTAGGCTTAAAATGGTCCACAAGAGCAGCTAGCCTAGTACTTGCCTATGAACCTATGAACCTATGATCACTGGAAAGATGTCACTGCAAAAGTAAAGTCAAGTTGCTGAAAGTATTTTTAGTAATGGGACAGATACCGCTGTTTTATGGTGCAGGATGGAGGAAGAATGAGAGGAACCATTCTCATGCTGGTGGAATGGGAAATTTGATCAGCTAACACAGAGAGCAATAGGGGCAAGAAAACATGAACTAGGATTGTGGACCTATTTTTATTAAGGGCCATGCAGATCATGCCTATAAGGGATGTTACAATTAAAACTTTTTTCCTTTGACACATAGTGTGGAGTACACAGTATTTTTTAAATTAATTGTGTCAACTTTTCTAGTTGTGTTTTTGATGAACAAGCTAAGATGGTAGTGCAGCTGCTCACATCACACCCTCTGTAGGAGAAGCAGGAGTTGGAGGACTACAGTGTTTCCATATATTAAGTAACCACTACACTTCACTGTCGAATCACTAGCCATACATAAGTGCGTGCTCAGTGAGCAGACACTTGTAAATGTACATGCTGTGCTGCAGCATGACCATGTTCATTATAAAATTAAGATGATTTACTCTTTTGTACTGGCCAGCCTGATGGGCCCCCACTGCAGGTATGGGCCTTGGGTGCTCACCCGGAATGTCCCTATTATAATCTGACACTTTGGTAACATAATTTATTTCTTCAGTTCTGTATTTTTATTACTCTTGTTCAAAGATCATTAAAAATTATTTGGAAATATTGAAAAGTATAGAGTCAAGTAACTTGCAACACTAATATCAGAATGATAGAAATATGAGAGGGAAACTTAATAAGATACAACTTGTTTCTTCTGGAAAGGTAACTGAACAGTCAGGGAAGAGAGTAATGATAAAAGCCTAGGTTTGTAAGGTTACAAAAAACAATACTATGGCTCAAAAGGTCATATGATTTTGAAAAGTGCAGGAAAATGTCAGCAGTGTAGTATCTTTGATCAAAGTTGCTCATGATGTTGTTGATGAGCTTTTAGTGGCAATATAGGTCCCAAGGATAGATTGAAAGCAAAGCTGGGTGAGGAATGTTTTTTTGTTCTGTAGGCAATATGTTGCTAACTGGTTAGGTTGAAGGCCTGGATAGTATTCCATAGGATTAGGTTCAGTTTTCAAAGGGTCATTTCTTTGTCACCCAAAACAGTCATTTAAAATTGTCTAGTAAAGGCCAGAATTGCTGTTTTGGCATTTATTTTTAACATTTATGAGAGCATGCTGTTTTTCTTGCTGATAATCTCAGTGCTTTCAGGTGAATAGTCCTCTAAACCACACTGGTATCATCTTTATTTAGCGCCACTCATAATAAACTGGTTGAATCATACTCGCTCACTCACACACACACACACACACACACACACACACACACACACACACACACATTGCTAAGTTTAATGTTCTACAACATCTCAGTGAAGAATGCTGGCACATAACGATGGTAACTAAAATGTATGTTTCTCCATAACTCCTTGTTTTTTCATTTATTTGTAAAATATAATTATTTTAAATAATACTTTAGAGGGAAATAAAGAGGTAGGTTATTGCTCTGGTTTTACATGAATGTTCAGTTAGAAGATTTGTAAAGGAGACCTAACTTTTGGTGAGTTTTTATATGTTGAATATGAGAATCAAAACTGATTTGGTCATCTTTAACAAAACATAGTAGTTTGGTATGTGACACTACTTATAGTTGGGTATTGTTAGGTGTGGTTGGAGGAGAGAATTTTAAAGCTTTTTTTCATCACTGTGTGGCTTGGGAGCAAACAGCATTAATTTGTTTTTTTTTTTCTGAGATATGGGAGAACGTGGGAATGTTCCAGCCATGACCCAAAGGAGTAAAAGACTGCCATATCATGCTTTGTAAAGTAGAGATACTGGTTGCAGGGCAGATGAGAGTGGAATCATCTGCATATTGAACCATTTAAGACTGAAGGCAGAGAGAAGATTGTTTATGAAAAGAGTGGCTAGCAGTGTGTCTGAGAATAGTTTCTTAGGGTCTCCAAAGTTCACTGACAGGTATGAGGAGAAGCAAGAGTGCCATTTGTCCCATTGTGTATGACCTGTCAAATAGCTTGCAATCCATGTCAACGATGAAGTGGAGAAGCCAGGTTCATGCAATATTTTTATTGGCTTAGCATGTGAAACAGTTTTGAATTCCTTGTAGAGATCTAGGGATGTAGATGAGGCATATTTACCTTCAATTCTGCCTTTGTTGATTGTATTGAAGAAGGGCAATGAAGCTGTGGTTGTGCTGTCATAAGGTTGGGAACCATGGGGAGAGGATACGAGTTCATTATTACTTAAGAGGCATTGAAGAATTTGAGTGTAAATTAATTTCTTGAGAATTTTGTTTATATGGGTGAAACAATAACAGAAGGGTGGAAACTAGATAATTCTGTAGATTTTCCACTTTTAAAGGTAGGATTAAAGATTGTTTCCACAGCTTAGAAACATAGATCTCTGAGGTGGACATACTAATAAGAATATGAACTGGGTATGCTAGAGGTCTGGCAACAACCTTTAGGTATTCAGCTGTAGAGCATCGGCAGGTAAAGTGGTGGCTTTTAGTTTGCTGAGTATTTTTTGGGTCACTGTGTTGGTTAGATGAACAGCTGATACATACTGGAATAGTGTCTGGTGTACAGTCTTCAGTTTCTCCTTTGCCCAGGGTTTCGCTTATCTTTTCCTTGACTTATTTCAGTGGGAATATAATGATTTCTCTTGTATTCCTGTCTTCATCTGAATACAGTTTGCGGCTAACCATGTAATAACCTAGGGATACAAATAATCTGAGCTTCACACATTCCACCTGCCTACAATGTAACTGAGTACATCTCTTCACCAGATCTATACTCCTTAGTCACCTTGGAAAGTAGGCACTTGTATCTGGTGGCTGTCGCAAAGACTATAAGCAAAACCCCAGAGAGTTGATTATCTGTGACTGTTTACTGCTTTTAATACTGTCATGCCCTGCATCTCTACTTCTGTTGTCCTTTTTCCCTATTTCATAACTACGGGTGCCGGTCTGTACTGTCTATTGCATGGAACCAATATGTCTCCACCAGTCATGGACTCTTTATTTTTATAAGACTCACTGTGGTCAGTGCATGTACTTGGTGGCATATCTGCTGTCTTCATCCCTCTTAAGGAATAAGATCTTTCTAAAAGCCTTATACTCATTCTTCAACAAACCAATCAAGTGTTGTGTTGCCTATCTGATGTCCTATCTCACTGATTTCCTTTGCAGAAGTCTAATTGACAGAGTCCTTACTTGGCTTATTTGGGAACTAGATGACATTCAATTAGTTTTTTTTTTCTTTTGTTGTTCACTGGGTCTTGCCCAGTGGTTTCCCTTCCTCCACCTTTCTTCCTTTTTTGGGTGGTAACCAGGCACTCTCCAGTACAGACAGAAGCTCTATGGCCCTTTCATTTCCTGATTAGCAGTTTTGTGAGCCCAATCACTTCCTTCCTCCCTGGAGAGGCAACTGTTAGGAGGGAAGGAGTAGGCCAGACTGCCAATCTCTCCCCCAACCTCTCCTAGAGATCCTATTTCTCATAATGACTATTTGAAGCTGTGCTAGTGCTGCAAACTCCCACATGCTTATCCTTGACAAACTGGTAGTGCATGCTCTAGTCTTGCACTGTGGAGGACATACTCAGTGCTTCCTCTAATTGTCACCCATGTACTGAAACAAAACCACTTCCCTCCCCCTGGAATGCAGGCATCAGTAGCCACTTACTCTAATCCTACTCACACTGCTCCCTTCAGTGTCCGTGCTGCTAACTGAACACAGGTCACACTCATGTCTTCATCCTTATGTACCAGAGAAATACAATTGGCTTTTACTATATTACTGATTCACTTTGGCTTCTTTATATTTACCCAGCAGATAACAAAGCATTACTTCTGAAGCAACATATCCAATAAATGCAAACCGTTTACCCCTTATTTCAGTTACTGTTTTAAAAGACTCTTTTTAGTAACACAAAACAAGTAAATTTGCACATTTCCTGCATAACAGTACGTGTCCTCAAATTTGTCCTTGCACTAATCTGATTTATGCAATTGCATTTCTTAGTTTATTTTACTCATATTAGTTTGTGGATCTGTAGATTTCAAGGTATATAAAAACCTTCTATTTCATGTTCTTTCCTTCTTCATTGCATGTAGCAGAGCACACTTCTTCTCTCTTCGTGTGTTTTGTATATTTTCTTATAAAACATTTTTGATCCTGAGTTATTTGTAAGGGTGTACATGTTACAGAATGTGAACAGCTTTCTTGGATTACCAAACAAAGTAACTATTCCTGTATTGCAATACAGTAGTTCAGCACAGAAATGAACTTCAAAGTTTAGCAGAAAAAATGAAAACATTTGTGACTAACTAATAATTCTGTAAGGATGTCATGAAATGCTACTTAACAAGTGGGCCACTACTTTTTCTGCAGTCTGAATGGTCAGTGAGCATTAGACTGAATAATGCATGGGTAAAACTTAATTGAGCACTGGTTTCCATTCTTGATTTCATACCTGAAATTAGGTGGTTTAAGATGCACATTATGTAGTTCTAGTACACCACCAGGGGGGGGGCAGGAAACACTAGATGTCCTTCGTGGTTCACTGTTGCAGTCATGACTGTAGGGTTCTTCCTGCCAGCAGCAGCCCTCGATCGGCCAAAATCCCAAAGTCTGGATTGGGCGTCAGCTGAGGTCGCTTTTATCCTGACGTCAATGCGCCGGAAGTATAAAGACCTCAGCCGACACCATTACCCCAGTCTTTCTTGCCACGCGGTGCCCTGAGCAATTCGCTGATGCCAGTCGGCCTACTCCTGTCTGTGTTTGGATTTACTTCCAGGATTTTTCGTTTTATAAGATAAGTACCCTGTTGGGGAGGTCTTTTTCTTGCTACAGTCAGATGTCAGAAAAAGTTAATAATTGTATTTCTTATGGGAAACAAATACCTCATAGGGATTTTCACTCTTATTGTATTCCCTACCTGGGGCCTGACCACAACGTTGCTAATTGTGGGTTTTGTGCTAAATTTAATCAGCGTATTATTAGGCGTAGGTACAACTTTGCTTTCTACTATTTTGGTAAACAGTTTAATTATAATATGTCTTCGGATTCTTTTCCGGCTTCTGGTGTGTGTAAGAGGCACAAAGATAAAGAAAGGCCTCCGAGGTCCAAAGCAGAGGATATTACTCAGTTATTGCCAGTTGCTGGTTCATTGGTCATCAGTGAGGCACCTTTGCAGCCCCTGTTGTCTGCCTCTTTTGAACCAATTGCCTGTACCAACTCCGGTGTGGAGCTGATGGGGCCTTCAGAATTGCCAGGGAATGGACCTTCGGATACTACTCCCTCAGTTGGGTCCAGAGCCGGTAGGCAGGTACCGGCTTCTGAGGGAGTTTTCAGGCCTTCACAGCTTCATGTAAATATGGATTCAGTTTTGCATTCTAAGACAATGACTAAGGCTCCAGCTAAAAAGAAATGGCAAGCACAGACGCCTTTTGATCAGGGTCCTAGGCCTCAAAGGCAGATGCTTAGGATGGCTGAAGATTTGTTATCTATGATCAGGGGTTCTCATCCCGCTCCTGACAAAAAGCCTAGATTACAGTCCGATTATGATTCTTCAGACCAAATTTCTGTTTCTTCTGCTTCTTCCCTTGAGCAGGATTGTTCCTTTCCTCCTTATGAGGATTCTGATGCTGAAGATTCCTTTCCTTCAGCCTCTCTTCCTGAGGATTATTCTTTTGGTGAAACTTTGCATGATATGAGGGAGCATTCTCAGTGGGAAGGGCAGGAGTTCTCTGAAACCAAGAAAAGGCTTAGGGATTTTCTTCTTCTTCTCCCTCAGCATAAGCCTCTTGCTAGTCCCCCTGTATTGGACATTGTAGATGATGTTTTTTCAGAAGCTTCCCTCTCTCCTGATTCTTTTCCTCTGCTAAACATCCTATTCCCTCTGACTGAGAGTCCAGGGCTTTGGAAAGATGGGGTAAAAAAGTTTGTACTTCTGCTACATTGTCTATTAGAGCTTTGAACTGTCAATTTCATATGCTAAAGTATCAGCAATAGCTTTTGTTTGTATTTAAACAAAAGATGTCAGCTGCTTCTATTGGTGCGGATGATAAGGAGTTACAGGATTTATTGCATGCTATTGAACAATTGGGTAAACATACCCTGCATTGTGGTTTTGATTCTTTGGAAGTTTCTTGTAGGGCTGCAACAACTGGCGCAGTTATTAGAAGACATGCTTGGTTAAAGGAACAAAGCTTGCCGGATCAGGTTAAAGCCAAACTTTTGGATGCCCCTTTGCAGCACGATGTTTTGTTTGGGACCAAAGCTGAAGAGGTATTAAAGAAAATGGAGAACAAAGCCAAATCTATGCTGACTGTTTAGGATTTTCTGCAGGTGCAACCTCCTAGATTTAGCAGGCACTGACCAGCTAAACCTTGGTCCTTTCCGAGCTCGGACAGGCCTTAGAGAAGCAGATTCAGGCGTTCCAAAGGTAGGGGACAGGCACAAACCCTTTTTAGGAATAGGCAGTGGACCGCCCCCTCTCCCAAAGGAGGTGAAGATAAGTCTCAAACCTACCGGAAACAGTCTTTATGACTCTCCCTTTCTGGTTCCAGGGGCTCCTCTCCTGGAAGCACCTTTGGGAGGAAAGATTTCTCTTTTTTTTCAAAATTGGGGCCACATAACCCGGGACAAATGGGTTCTGGACATAGTCTCAAGAGGTTACAGATTTCATTTCCACACCTTGCCAAAACCAAACGGTTGACCAGATCTGCCAAATCATCAATGGGCAGAGGCACAACTGCAGGTTTAGTCCCTCTTAGCTATGAGGGCCATAGAACTGGTACCAAATTTAGAAATAGGGCAAGGTTTTTACTCAAGACTTTTCCTGGTTCCCAGGAAGGAAAATTCGTGGAGACCAATTCTGGACCTTTCCATACTAAACACCTTCCTAGATGTACCAAAATTCAAGATGCTCACTCTGCAGCAGCTGCTGCCTATGTTGGGCAAGAATGCTTGGATGGCGACTCTGGACTTAAAGGAAGCTTACCTGCATATTCCTATAAGGCGAGAGTGCAGAAAGTATCTGAGATTCAAAGTGGGCTTGAAGCATTACCAGTTCTCTGTGCTGCCCTTGGCTTATCTACTGCGCCCAAGGTGTTTACAAAGTGCCTGGCACCAGTGATGGCATTTTGCAGACAGAAGGGGATTCAAATATACCCTTATCTCGACGACTGTCTTATTCAAGCGGACGACAAAGACACTCTACTTCAGAATCTAGCTTTTGTGCAGCATCTTCTACAGTACCTCGGATTCACAGTGAATCTAAAGAAGTCAAATCTGGTGCCCACACAACAAATTACTTTCCTGGGTGCTCTTCTGAGTACTACAACCCAGCTAGCTTCCTTGACACCAGACAAAAAAGCGCAACTGGCTTCTTCTTTCCAACACCTGGCTTCAGTGAAACAGCTGACTGCAAGAAAGGTTCTGCAGGCTTTAGGTACATGGCTTCCTGCATTCTCCTAATACCATATGCAAGACTGCATATGAGGAAACTACAGTGGTACCTCAAGAGTGTGTGGTCTCAGCATTACCACAGTTTGGAAACAGTGATCATGATTTTGCCTTGTCTACAGCAAGAGTTTCTTTGGTGGGCCGAAGCCTGTCTCCAGAACAAGGGGAGGCCTTTTTGTCCTCCACCAACCAACCAAGTTCTGACAACGGATGATTCAGATTATGTCTGGGGAGCCCACATGCACGGGAGATGTCTTCAGGGTGTTTGGACAAAGGAGCAAATTCACCTGCACATAAATTTGAAGGAGATGCTCGCCATTCAGAATGCTCTGATAGCCTTCAGGGACTTTCTTTTACCAGGGCAATTGTTGATAAAGACAGACCACACTACAGTGATGTGGTACATAAACAAGCAGGGGGGCTCTCACTCTTACCCCCTGTGCAGGTTAGCCATGGCTCTGTGGTACACTGCTTTGACCTGCAGAGTCCACTTACAGGCACAATTCCTGCCAGGAAAAGACAACACTCTGGCAGACACATTGAGCAGGACACTTTCGGATCCACACGAATGGATGTTGGATGTTCGGATATTCGGGATGATAGTACAGGCATGGGGATGTCCGGACATAGATCTTTTTGCATCCCCTCAGAATCATCAACTTCCAACATTCTGCACCAGGACCTACCACAAACTAGCATGACAAGTGGATGCCCTCTCGTTCAGTTGGAAACACCTCTCAGTATATGCTTTTCCTCCTTTTCCTCTTCTACCTCGGGTACTTCTGAAGATAAAACAGGACAGACCGCAAATGATTTTACTGGCTCCCAATTGGCCTTGACAATTCTGGTATTCCACTCTGATGAACCTAGTTCAGGAGCCTCCCTGGATTCTGCCTCAAATCCCTCATCTACTGTCTCAACAGGACAGCCGGATCCTGCACAGTCCTGTCAAAACTCTGAATCTAGCTGCCTGGTGGATCCAGGGTCTGTAAACACCTCTACTCTTTCCAAACAGGTAATGGATGTAATCCTTGAAGCTAGACGGCCTAGCACTTAGGAAATCTTATGCAGGTAAATGGAAAAGATTTTGCTCCTGGAATCAAGTCCAAGGTGGTGATTCTACTGTTCCGAACATTCCTCTGATTTTAAAGTATCTGGCAGAGTTGTTACATACGGGCCTATCTTTTTCATCTATTAAGCTTCATGCTTCTTCTATTTCTGCACATTACAATACGGATCCTCCGATTTTTTCTCATCCATTACTTAAACAATTTCTTAGAGGTGCTAAGAATGTTTGGCCCCCTATAAGAGCACCTGTTCCCACTTGGGATCTTAACTATGTTTTGGAAAAATTAACCTTGTCTCCTTTTGAACCTGTAGCTTCCACGGATTTAAAATTTTTGTCTTGGAAAACTGCTTTTCTTTTAGCTATAACCTCTGCTAGAAGAATTTCGGAATTGCAAGCACTCATGGCTGTGGAACCCTTCATTGTTTTTCATCAGGACAGGGTATCCCTAAGGACTAATCCCACCTTTATGCCTAAGGTGGTTTCGGCATTGGCCTTGAATCAGACTATTCATTTGCCTACTTTTTATCCTAATCCTCAAAGTGAGGAAGAAAGTCTTTTGCACTCTTTGGACATGCACAGGCAGCTTCGTTTTTACCTGGACAGGACCAGGATATTCAGGAAATCTGACCAATTGTTTGTCGCTTATGCTCCTACTGTTCTAGGGAAAGCAATCACTAAGCAAACTATTTCTAAGTGGATTGCCCACTGCATCAAGTTCTGTTACTCTTTTCATGGCAATCCAGTTCCTGTTAATATTAGGAATCATTCTACCCAGGCTACTGCTACTTCAGCAGCCTTTCTTTGTGGGGTTCCTACCAAGGATATTTTAGAGGCTGCTACTTGGAGTTCTGTGCATACTTTTTCTAAGCATTACAACCTCCCTCTCTATTCTAAATCTAGGGCCGGTTTTGCTTCTGCGGTTTTGCAAGGTTTTGTGGCCGCTCCTTCTGTTTCTCCTCCAGCCACCCTTTCTTAGCTTTGGGACTCAGCCCTACAGTCATCACTGCAACAGTGAACCAAGAAGGACATAGTACAGTTGTGTACTCTTACCATAAATGTAGATGTTCGAGTGTGTTCACTGTTGCAGTCTGAGTTACCCTCCCTCCTACCCCCTCTTTTGTTTTTTCTTTGAGTATTGTCTGTTATGAGGTATTTTGGCTGCTGAGGTTTTGGGCACCTGACATCTGGGGCAAGAAAAACTGGGATAATGGCATCGACTGAGGTCTTTATTCTTCCGGCGCATTGACGTCAGGATAAAAGCGACCTCAGCTGACGCCCAATCCAGACTTTGGGATTCTGGCCGATCGAGGGCTGCTGCTGGCAGGAAGAACCCTACAGTCATGACTGCAACAGTGAACACACTCGAACATCTACATTTATGGTAAGAGTACACAACTGCACTTTCATTGACTTTGAACTTCAGCACACAACTGCAACTATTTAAATTGGTTCCCACTATGCCTTACTGCTCACACAATGCTTATCAAGACATCTTAAACAGCATGCTGCACTTGTGATAACCCATGTTAATTCCATGCTATAAAAATTGTGATACATATACCAACTATGACATCTGTTTACAACTGTACGCAAAGAAAACATGCTGAAATGACCAAAAGCATACACAGCACACATTCAGACTTGTAATATTTTCACAATGCATTTTATAAAGATTATATGACATAAGTTGTTTTTCTTGGAGCAAATGAAAATAAATAGATGAAGAAATATTTGAGTTTTAACAAATATTTATTAAACAGTGGGCCTTTTCTGTTAAATTAACTCAAGTTCCATAGGATAAGCTTTAACAGAATGGCAAGACGACCAAACGCTGAATACATACACTTAGCAAAATGTTTTTTAAAAATGATGGGATTACTGTTAGATTAGCTGCAGTAAAATATAGTAAGCTTTAACAGTATGGCAATACAGCTGAGTGTTAGACACATGCACTGTATGCAACTAGTATTATTTCCATTGTTTTTGGTTTGGGCAACTATCATTGTGGTAGTCTACATTAAATGAATATCTAAAAAAATGAGTGACGGTTGATTGAAATAACCTTCCAGAAGAGGTTGCTGAATTACAAATACAGGTTTCTAAATTGCTTGGATGGATCACAACACTATATTTATGTTGGTAGTGTATGAATATTGCATTTTTATTAAATAGGGACTGTAGCTGAAATGGGATACTAGATTCTGAGCAGATTTAGTGGACCAAGGGTCATTATCTATATTGGTAATTCCTAAGGTCTGCCCATTCCTACACTGCCAATTACTTCTCCACAGATAACAGCTGATATTTGGTTCCCTAAGGAAATTATACTGTCACACATTTTATTTTTTGTCAGGATAACTTACCTGTGTTCCATATACTATATCAATGTAGTTTTGGGCATATGTTTGAATCCTTCATTTACTACCTTTTAACCTGCCTTTTTCACTGTGAGGTGAGAAACTAGCATTATGATGAACAGCCTAACAGGACATCACATCATTCTCCAATAAAAGATAAATTAATAACTGATAAGGTTCTACCACAAAAACAATGGGCAGTGAGGGAGAGGAAGAGGAGAAATCGAATACCATCATGGAAGTATTGAATAGAGAAAACTATAAAGCAAATAAGACAAGAAGTGTCACTGTTAGAAAAGTATAGAAGAGGGAACAGATAAAAAAGTACTTAGATGTGAAAAAAGCAATGCACAGTATTAGAACAGATCAGGATCTATCATGCGCTATCGCAAATAACAATATAAAAATCTCAGCACAGGCAGGAAAAACTTAGAAGATACGCAGATAAATGTAAAGGAATAGTACAAAATAATCAATTTATTGATGACCCCAAAACGTTTTATAGAGAATTGGGAAACAAGGTAAAAGGAATTAAAAGACCACCAAAAAAAGAAGAAATAGATATATTTTGGAGAAATATTTATGAATATCCTGTGGAACATAGCAAAGATGCTAAATGGCTAGAAAAATAAAAAAAGAATAAGAAGTTTAAAGGTACAGGATATGAAATGGGATGAAGTAAGAGCCAGAGAGCTTGAAACAAAGTTAAGAAAAGCCTCTAATTGGAAAACCCCAGGCTCAGATGCAGTACCTCACTTCTGGTTAAAATTATTGACATCTTTGCACGAAAGTTTAGTCATGAGCAAGAACTATTTATATGCACACCTCAAACAGACATCATCTTGGCTAACAACAGGGAAAGCAATGCTCCTACTTAAGAGTGAGCCTGCAAGCTAACCTAAAAATTATAGAACAATAACTGGCCTTCAGACGATGTGTAAACTATACCCTGGAATTCATGCTGACAGAGTTTATAGTCATTTAGAAGAAAACTCAATTATGGCAGTAGAACAAAAGGGCAATAAAAGAAAGTCATATGGAACAAAGGACCATTTGTTGTTAAATAAAGTTATAATGGAGAACTGTAAAAAGGGGAAGAATCTTAGTATGGCATGAATTGAAAACAAAAAAGCATTTGATAGTAGCCCACATTCATGGATAAAAGAGTGCTTAAAAATGTATAAGGTACACCCTACACTGATCAACTATATTACAGTGACCATGAAACAGTGGCAGACCACTTTGCAATTAAGCCATGATAAAGGACAAATTATTATTACAGGGATAAAAATTCAAAGGAGGATATTCCAGGGTGACACTTTGTCACCACTGCTATTCTGTCTTGCTCTTAACCCATTAAGCTGTCTACTTAACAGCTTAGGCCATGGCTATAATTTGTCTCCTAGAAAACAACAAAGTGTAAAGACCTCTCATCTTCTCTTTGTCAATTGATTTAAAACGGTATAGCTCATCAAATGAGGAATGGAAAGCACAACTGCAAGTAGTCAAATCTTTTTCAGATGATATAAGAATGTTATTTGGTCTTGATAAATGTGCAAAAGTAACCTTTAAAGCAGGAAAACTGCAGCACCAAGAAAACATCAGTTTGGGACAGGAATGTGATATAATGTGATATAAAACCGGATATCCCATATTATTCCCATCCATAAAGGAGGCAACTCAAAAATAACTAACAAATTACCGACACATAGCTATACTGTCTCCCCTCTCAATACTGGAGAGGTGTATTCACTTACAAATCATGGAACACCTCAACACACAAAAACTGCTCACCAACACTCAGCACGGTTTCAGACCTCACCATAGCTAACCTCAGCTCTCATGTCCTTCACTCACATAGTTAATGGCCATAGAAACAATGGTAAATACGTTTCAGCCATCTTCCTAGACCTCTGCGAGGCCTTTGATGTGGTCAATCATAAAAAGCTAATAAATGCTCTATCAGAACTGAATCTCAGCCAGGCCACTCTAACATGGTTTCATAATTACCTAACAGTGAGACAGCAGGAAGTAAAGTGGGCCAACAACTATCACCTCTGCTCCCAGTAACAGTAGGGGTTCCACAGGGCTCCATTCTTGGACCTCTGTTGTTTACTATATTCATCGATAACCTTTATTTCTCTACTCTCCACTCCTCAGTCATTAAGTATGCGGATGACTCAGCATTAATCTGTGCCTCCTCCTCCCCCAAGGAACTACATCAACAAACTCAAGCATCCTTTCTCTCTGTCGAATCATGGCTAACTGACCACCAGCTAATACTCAACCCAAACAAAACAAAACTTATCATCTTCCAACCCATACAACACAACAATCCCGACCTCTCTTTTAACATCTTATCCCATAATAAAACTATCATATCTCCCGTTATCCACACAAAACTACTTGGGGTTGTGATTGACTGTAACATGAGGTTTGACATCCATATGTCTCTCACCATAAAGAAGGTCCATAAAAAACTATGTACTCTATATAGGAACAAACAGTTCCTAACAAACACTACTAGGGCCACAGTTGCACATAAACCTCTTATCTCTACACTACTATATGCCTCCTCAATCCTTACCAACCTTAGAAAATCAGAATTTACCAAACTACAGTCCTGCTATAATAAAACTGCCAAATTCACCACCAACAGCTCCTATAGATCACACCATTGTGTCGCACTCAAACAGCTCAAATGGTTGGAACTTCCTCACCTACTTCTATATAATCAACTACTCTGGTCACATAAAATTATATATCAACCACAAAAAAAAAACTTTACTTCAAGACCTGATAATACCTTACTCCTCCACCAGAAACCTCCGCTCTAACAACAAACTACTCCTCAAAGTATCTAAAGATAACAATGCCGCTGGCTCATCCCTCTATTCTAACATAATAGCCAAGCAGTCGAATAAACTTTCTCCTTTCATGACAGCCATGTCCTCCACAAATGAATTTAAAAAGTCCCTAAAAACCCATTTCATGAACTCTTGGCTCTGCAACGGCAACATCCCAGGTTAATAATAGCACACACCATTCTCTCCCTCTATTACCTTACCTCTATAGTTATCAATCCCACTCCATTCCATAGTTCTACACTCCTCCCATCTCTCATAATTTTACCCACCTCTATCACACCACTAGTTTACTGACTGGCAGATGCTGAGATGCAATACTAGTACCTGTGAAAGTAATAGTTGTTAGTGACATCATATAATGTTATGCCACATACTAATCAGTAGGATTTTGTCATTACTGTACTACCATGTGTATTTATCATTGTGTATATGTTGAAGGCAAACTTGTACATGGCATCTTATAATGTTAAGCAATACGCTAAATTATCTACCTGTTCTCTAGGGTATTTGTCATTACTGTACTTCTGTGAGTATTCAAACCAGGTGATTGCTGTATAATGTACTTCGTATGCCAAGAAATCATGTCAAGTCAAGAGTGTATTGTTATGTTATACTGCAATCTGTCAATCATTGATTATTGTTTATGCAAATGTTAATGTGGAGCTTTTCTTCATGAGGCTCTGCTGAAAAAGGACCCATGTCCAGTCGGACCATCCCGGTAACCATATGTAAAATAAAATAAATAATAAATAATAAATAAAAGAACTTGAGCAATACAGAGTATATAAATATTTATTATTTATATATTTTAATATTTATTATTGCATTGTTTAGCCTGTTTCAACAAAAAAAATATATATATACTATCGGGTTTGCTCATTTCCCTTTTCTAGCCAGTCCATATCCCAGGCTTTGCTTGTCTCAGGACTTAGCTCTGTGCTCAGAGCTATCCAGACCTTGCTGTGGTAGAGGGAAGTCCTACTGCCTACCAGTGGGACTGGTGAGCATAGTACTGCCTATCTAACGCTAGAGGAGTGGTTTCCAGCTCTGAAATTGTAATTTTATTAGCCTTTTTGGGCTGATTTCTATCCCTTTCAACTTTCTGGCTTAAAAACGCGTGTGTTTGCACATTTTTCACATCGTGCAGCACTACAAGGCTACAGTTAAACTATTCCAGGTGCCAGAAAGTCTGCTGTTCAAATTTTCCCTTAAAACTAGCTGGTTTCTCAGTAGTAGCACTAAAATCTGAACCCCTGTGACTAGCACTTACTCTAGAACCTGCTGGAAAGCACTAGGAAGCCTGAAACTGATACAAGCACTCAGCTCTCCTTGTCAATAAGGAGAAATAAATCATAGGCACTAAACAGCCTACAATTGCAAAGTACCTTGCAAAGGTAAGAGAAAATAGCTCTTAAACTTTACAAAAAAGCACCTAAACAGGCATGTCCAAGGGTCAGCTTCCAGTGATTTCTCTTGTCCACCTGGTGAATCTGGGCATACTGGGGCAATGCGGCAACTGCCTCATGTACACAGACAATCCTCTCCTTCTACCACCCAACACTACAACCTGCGAGAGATGCACTTACATAGCCAAACTGGAAGCAAAGCTTTCTCCGATCAAGATTGTGCTAGACAGTCAAGAGGAGAAGGCTAACACCTGCATTACACCTCTAGCAACTCATAGCCCTTCACAACCCACACTATCAACACCCACACATAGTAACACTAAACCCACATATGCGGAGGCCCTTAACATTAACCTGCCCAAGCAACAAGGACCTCCGAAGCCGAAACCCAAGCAAACACCAGTCACAACCAAAGTGACACATAGCTCACAATACCACTGTGCCACCCAACAACAGCCCCTAAGGCAAGACAATGTACCCAACACTTTAGTCATAGGTGACTCTGTAGTCAGGCACACTGATGTCCCACTCACCAGGCTGAACAAGGAGAAAATTACAGTCAGCTGCCTGTCGGGTGCCAGGATCTGCCACATAACGCATGCACTCAAGTCACTCCACACGAAGTACAAATACGACTCTTTCATTGTCCATGCTGGAGTGAATGACTTGAGACGTACCTCCCTGGACTACATGAAAAGAGACATGGATGATGTGAACCAGGCAGGTATGATCCTAGCCCTGAGTAGCATCCTGCCTTCGCCCAGAATGATACCACAATATAAGGACAAAATGATTGACTTCAACAATTGGCTAAGCTTCTGGTGTCATACAAAGGGGGATCCGGTATTTGTCTGCCTGGGAAGACATAATCGACAAACCACGATGCTTTGCCAGAGATGGTCTGCACCTGTCACCCCTGGGATTCAGGTTACTGGTTAAAGCTATTGCCACCCCTATAGTGCCTTTATTAGGCAAGGTTCAAAGGATAAAACCACCACCGTAACAGATACAAGCATGCAAAATCCGAAGGTAATGCTACTCAATGCCAGAAGTCTAAACCTCAAAATGCACACTCTCGAGGCACTCCTAAAAATGGAGAACATCGATATCTGTGCAGTGACTGAGACCTGGTTCAAGGCTCCAGAGAGCACCCCTGTAATACCAGGCTACAATTCTTACCACACTTTTCAGCCACAAAACCAAGACCGAAACACTAAAGGTGGAGGAGTGTCCATATTCACCAAGGATATTCACACCTCCAGGCTAGTTGCCCAACACAATGCATCTGAAATTCTCCAGGTGCAACTAACACTAGGCAAGACTGCAATCCAAATTGTAGCCTGCTACAGATCCCCCACCATACCCCAAGATTCTCACTACACCTTCCTAAACATACTGGAAAATATTAAGATACAACCAAACACCCTAATACTGGGTGATTTCAACTACCCTGCCATTAATTGGGAAAACTACTCAGGTACCAACTTCTTTTCCCAATGGTTCTTGGAATTTATAAATTCCAACGCCCTGGATCAACTAATCCATTGTCCCACCAGGGGCTCCAATATCCTAGACCTGGTCATTACCAACATGGGAGACAGATGCTCCACACCAGTGGTCACCCCCTCATTGGTCAGGTCTGACCATAAGCAAATCACCCTTGACATCCACATCCCACCTCCACCCCCCAGTAAGGAAACCTCCTTAAAAAACTTCTCCAAAGCCAACTTAATGCTACTGAAGTCAGAAGTGACAAACTTCACAACACCCACGCAGACAGGATCTGGAAGTTCGACTGCAGAATCCTACACTAAGGCACTGTACGAGCACATCCACTCATGCATGAATCGTACCATCCCAAATAGAACCAAGATGATCTTCTCCAAAAAAAGGAAGCCAATCTGGTGGTCCCCTGCTATAAACAAACTATACAACAGAAGGAAGAAACTGTTGCAGAAAAGAGGAAAATCCCAGGATGCAAAAAACTCCCTCACCAGCCTCAGTAAGAAACTGAGATCCCTCATAAAATCCTCAAAAGCTAGTTACGAAAATAAAATTGCCAAAGATTCCAAAGACAACCACAAGGCATTCTATAGTTATGTCAAGAATGTAAATGGCAATGCTCAGATCTGCTCTGAGCTACAACAGAATGGCATTAAATATACTGATCCCAAGGATATTGCCAATATCCTGGCAGATCGATTTAGTGCCAACTTCACCCCACTCTCACCCCCTAAAGGGCCCATCTCAATACCAAAAGATTGCCAAATTCCGATAATCACAGCCACACAGGTAGAAACAGCACTCTCCAAAGTTAAGAATACAGCATCCATTGGACCAGATGACATCCCAGGCTGTGTACTACATGAACTACAAAATGAACTGGCACCCCACCTAAGTGTCCTGTTTAATCATAGCCTCATCGCAGGCTTCGTGCCCACTGAGTGTCGCACAGCTACAGTTATCCCGCTCCACAAGGGAGGATCCGCCTTGAATCCCGGGAACTACCGTCCCATCAGTCTGACAAGCCTGATCTGCAAGGGCATGGAACGCATTATTATGGAACTTATAAACAAAGACATTGGCAACCTTCAAACACTGGACCCCACCCAGTTTGGGTTTGTGAAGGGCCGATCTTGTCTCCTGAATCTGATTGACTTCTTCAAATCAGTCTCCAGAGCTGTGGATGAGGGTAAGGCGGTCCACACAGCCTATCTGGACCTCACCAAGGCCTTCAACACCATCCCCCACTCTGGAATCATAGATAAACTTACTAAGCTGGGCATAAATCTCTACGTCACTCGATGGGTTGCCAACTGGCTTACTGACAGAACCCAGACTGTAAAAGTAGCAGACTCCAAATCCAGCTCCAGACAAGTGACAAGTGGAGTACCTCAGGGTTCAGTCCTGGGACCACTCTTGTTTGGCATCTACTTCTCTGAAGTACAAGCCAACACTAAGGGACTCTGGCTAACAAAGTTTGCAGATGACTGCAAACTGGGAGCCATCATAGAATCCCCAAATGATGTGGATATTCTACAAAAGGGGCTTACAGAAACAGATGCCTGGTGCCAGAGCCATGGGCTCAAGCTTAATGCCAAGAAATGCATAGTTATCCCCTTTGGAAAAAAGCATGTACCCATGAACTACCACATAGGTGGCAGGACACTAAACATCGAAAGTGTGATGAGAGACTTAGGGACACAAGTGGACAGTGGTCTCACTTTCGATAACCACATCGCCACAGCAGTCAGGAAATCCTTCTATGTGGCACACCTCATCACTAAGGGCTTTTCATCCAGAAAAAAAGAGGTCATTGTCATACTGTACTCATCCCTCATTAGACCCATTATAGAGTATAATGCCCTATTTTGTATGTACCTCACAAGACATCTGCAACAGCTGGAAAGGTCACAGAAATACCTCACTAAAAGAATCACAGGCCTAAAGCAGATGCCATATGCTGACCGTCTAAAAAAACTCCAGCTATACTCTGTGGCATATCATCTACTCAGAGGTGATCTCTGCTTAACATACAAGGCCATGTTAAACCCTGAGCTGTTGGACATGCTCCACTTAAAGAAATTCCAATCCCTCAGAGCCACACGCTCCAGGGATCTAAACCTTATCATCACAATGAACAAAACATGCTGGAGGGATAGGTTCCTGACCCAGAGACTCACCATACTCTGGAATAGACTGCCCATACATGTCAAGCAGAGCGCCTCATTGGCCCTCTTCAAAAGGAACCTTGATGATTGGATGGGAGATAGGAAATTCACCCCGGGGATCATGTCAGTCACCCTGCTAGACAGGGGCCCAAAGAAGTAAATATTGTGGGAAGAAATCTCCAGGGAATTGTTATGGCTAGGCTTGCATAGGCCTTAGGGCCGATAGCCTAGTACCAACCTATGAACCTATTAGGGAATTAATGAAGAGTCAACAATAAAACATGAACAAATACAAATAAAACTTAGTATGGAGTATTTTAGAAGACTTAAATTAATCCTGAAAACAGCTCTGACATCTACGAACAAAATTCAGGCTATAAACCAATTTGCTCTTCCTGTCCTAACTTACACTTTTGGAGTGATTGACTGGCCCCAAAATGTGTTGGATAGATTAGATATTAAAACAAGAAGGTTGCTTCATGCTCACAAAATGATTTATAAAAATCAGTGCATACCAAGACTACATATTCCCCATTCAGAAGGAGTTATGGGCCTCCTTGAAATTGATTACATGTATAGATCTGCAATTTTGGGACTGCACACATATCTACTGACCTCACAAGACCCAAATGTAGTGAAGGTTTTGAAACATCAGGAGAATAAATCTAAGATGACTTCCCTGCTTAGTCTAGCAGAAGCATATCGGTGTCAAGCAGGAATGGAAATCAAACCAGAAGTAGATAAAATTCAGGCAGCAACTGAATGTGCTAAAAAACAAAATTAAGAAATATAAGGTAAAGGATCAGATGAGAAGGGAAGAAATGTAGAAAATGTATAAATATAGTTGCAAGTGTAGAAAACTTCTGGAAGAACCTCATGTTGATCAGGATCAGATGCAGGAATGGTTAAGGAGAAGCAAATTCAAACCAAAAGATGAAAGGTTAATATTGGTGGCCCAAGATAGTGGGCTATGTGCACATTGGTTTACAAAGTCCATTGAACATATGGGAGAAACAGACAAATGTAGGTTTTGTAAAACAGAATTGGAAACAGTCGCACACTTTGTTGCTGGTTGTGACATAATAATGGCAGAAGGACTGTATACTGAAAGGCATAATAATGTGGCAAGACTGTTGCACTGGGGATTGTGCAGACATTGTGGTATTGAAGTGGCTGAAAAACACTGTAAACATGAACCACAAAGCATCACAGAAAATGATAAAGTCTACATCACATGGGATGACCCATTGCCAACAGTTCAAAAGACAGATGCGAGAAAACCAAATATATTGAAAAGAAGACAAAAGTAGCATTGATCATTGAAATCGCTACACCCAGTGACTAAAGTGTCTTGCATACAGAGCAACGCAAAGTCATAAAATATCAAGATATGCAGGCAGAAATTAGTGCAATGTGGAAGAAAGATACCCAGACAGTTCCAATAGTAGTTGGAGCAATGGGTCTTATAAAAAATCTACAACCACATTTAGATATGTTACCAATACATGTAACTCTGTACGAACTGCAGAAGGAGTAATTACTGGGCACTTTGCAGGTGCTATGAAGAACAATTTGGGCTGACATCAAAGATTGAAACCATACTAATTTCCTGAAGTTTAATCATACTTTCACTTAGGAATGGGGTCCATTCCCGTTAGAAACCCAACAGATTTGGAGAAATTAAATAAAAAGACTGGAAGGCTTGTTGTTATATACTAATGGCAAAAGGATTGTATACTGAAAGGCATAATAATGTGGCAAGACTGTTGCACTGGAGATTGTGCAAACATTATAGTATTGTAGTATCTGAAAAACATTGGAAACATGAGCCACAAAGCATTATAGAAAAAGATAAAGTTTATATCACATGGAATCACCCATTACAAGCAATTCAAAAGAACAGATGCAAGAAAGCCAGATATAGTAGTCCATGACAAGAAGACAAATGTAGCATTGATCATTGAAATTACTACACCTGACTACAGTGTCTTGTGTACAGAGAGAAACAAAGTCATAAAATGCCAGGATATGCAGGTAGAAATGAGAGCAATGTGGAAGAAGGATATCCAAACAGTTCAAATAGTGGTAGGAGAAACAGGTTTTATAAAAAAGAATTTAAGATCGTACTTAGATATGTTACCAATAAATGTAACTTCGTATGAATTGCAGAAGGAGTCAATACTGAGCACATTGAGGGTGCAGAGAAGAGCACTTCTGGCTAACATCAAAGACTGAAACAATACTAATTTCATGAACTTTGATCACACTTTGACTTAGAAATGGAGTCCATTCTCGTCATGGTATTACAAACCCAAAAGACTTGAAGAAATTAAAAAAAAAAGATACTCTAGCCATTCAGACACCAAGTCCTTTAATTATGGGAAACCCTTTGATGTGCTGCCACTGTTCAGACTTCTGTGAACAGCATATGCAGGCCCTGCTTTGTCACTGGCAATTCCCTGTTTATATAATGACTTCACAGAGCACTCCAAAATGAAGCTTATCAACTGAAATCATTGAGACATTCAAGTCTGATCTTGACATAAGTACTCATGAAAAAGATACAGTAGTTAGCTGTTAACATACTAAGCTGCAAACAATTTGTGTGCTATACAAGTACTTTGGCTTTTCACATTCTCCAGTCATGATTTGTATGACTACAGTATGTTGCATAATTACCTTAGCTCCAACACCAGCTATAGAAGCTGAGACCTGTGCCAACTAGTTCTTACAATATTGCCAAACCTAGAACACAAAGTAACAGTAGCAGTCATTTTAATAATGGAAAAAAGATGTCAGCACACTGCCAGTGGTATAATGGTGCTGAGAAATTTGTTACTGCCTACACCTCTATAATAGTTTCCAAGGAGGAACAGATAAGTCAGTAGGTGAAAAAAAATCAATAGCTGAGTAGTTTTGAAGGCAAAAAGTAGATGAGGATCATACACTTTGGGATGTGTCACTGAAACATTGTTGAACCTCATTTTAAGAAAATGTTGATTTTTTTGTGGAAACAATATGTTTCACTATGCAGACAAAAAAATTCAGGTTTGAAATCCCAGTGTGTAAATGGATAATGTTTTGCACACACTTATTTCTACAGCAGTAAGACATGGCTTGGTAATGATAGCCTGCAGTGCTGCTTTACCTCTTCTCCACCTTCCTGAAGGCATGAAGATGTAAGATTTGAACTGGCAGAAGAAAAGCAGATATCTAAGTTTATCTGGTTTCCTAAATGGATGTTCAAATATAGGAACCTAACTAGCTAAAGGACTCTTAACCCAATGCTTGCATCCCATCAGAAGAGCAAAGAAGATTTAGTATGCTTTTATATAGGGAATGAGAGTGCGCCCTCAAACACACACACTCACACACACTCAGAGTTTTCTTTTTGTCTTTGATTGACACCAGCACTTATACATTGATTGTAGACTAAAAGTGTCAGTGGAAAACTGTAAGCATACAGGCTTACATGGGGCTACTCTCAATTCACTCAGGGTTTTCTTCTGGGATGGAGGTGGAAATGATGGTTAATGATATGCAATGTGCGTACAGGTGGTGTACATTACCATGGGATACTATTTGTTTGATCCAAGACAAGTTAACTGAAGCCAATCAAATTATACCTGGCAGTCTGAACAGACTTCCAGCATAACAATTTTTAAATTACTCCTGAGATTTGGAGACCTTGGAGTTAGTTACATTAGTTGGGGATATAGGATAAACAGCTTCTTGCATGGGGCGATTTGAGGGACTTTTCACTTTATGTAAAACTGTTTTATCGGAAGCTCATTCACTCTGCTGAGCATGATGAAATGGGTTTCAATAGAGCCATTCTTGAACTAAGATACCATAATCCGACAGGACTGTAGCTCTCAGCAGGCCTGTTTGTTGCCATGGTGATGAACATCATGCTACGTTCTCCCACACTATACACTGTTAATAAGATGAAAGATTACTTATGATGCCCACTTTCTGGGCATAGCTGTGACATTATAAAATGTGCCAGAGTTTCCTCTCAAATAATTGTACCCATACTCATTTTGTACTGGTACTGTTTAACAGTGAGTTACTTTGCGAGCTGTGAAGCTTGTAAGAACTGAAGAAGGAAAGCAATAGATTATTGTTAGTGATCAATAAATGGGAATATGCCTGAGTCAACAAATAACTGACAAATCACGATGTGTAAATAATATTTAATCATGGCTGACTTTCATGAATAACATATATATTTCGAGCACACGGCTCTTCCATTCATTGAAATATTGTATCGAAGCGCACGCGTACAAGGTTATTATGCATCAATACCTATGCATTAAGAAAGTGTTTAGTCAAGCAGCTCTTTATAACTGTGCTGTGTACAGGCATGAAACTTGCTATGGAATTATTATCTAGCTTATCTTCTATGTTCTACAGAGGTAACACTGGTATTATTTATATTTTATTTTCAGTCGGATGTGATCTAACACATGACAGTATACCTCACAACTGTCTAGATTTTTGTCTCATATTTTTTGGTCTGTTCCTCATACAATTTTTGGGTTTCTGACAAACTTTTGAAGGCTGAAGTCACTAAATAATGACATATATTTAAATTTTATCTTTCAGAAATGCAAGTTACTGCAAAACCTGTTATTCTAGCAACCCTCTAAGTCTATAAGGACAATATTTAAAACCTATCCCTGATTTTGAGCCTTCATCCTCCATTATTTTTGTTGTTGTCCAGATTTCATGCACTTAGAAGTTGAGCAGTATGGATGACAGTCCTTCTTGCAATAGATATTCTGTGGCAGAATGCATAACCAAAAGGAAAATGGATTTTTTTTTGCAAATGTTTGCATTTCAAATTGTCAGTTAATGTTCCTTGATGTCTCATTATAGTGCATGGGAAGCCTTGTCTATGAACGCATTTTCATTTATTCACAATCGCGTGCACCATAAGTATAACATCAGGTCAACTGCTGTACAGTTCTGCAATGTGAAATCCATAAGTCAACAAAATGATCATAGACTTGTATGCACTAGTATGTAATGTGAATGTACTGCTGGTGTCAGAGTGATGTAGAAAACAAGAGGAACAGGAACTAAGCTATCATAAACCTTCTTTCCAAAATGTTAACTTTTACAGTTGCACATGATTCCCATATATAACAAATTATTGTACATATATAGGAAATAAAAACCTGTTGAGGTTTCCAAGGTAACCAAGAACCTCAAGAATTAAGGTAGAGAAAAACTGCAACACAGCTATATTAATATAATTTCTTTATCAGTAATTACATAACAGCACAGACTAAAAATTATCTTTCTGCGTATGAACCAACTAGCTTAAAGTTCAGTGATCACTGGATAAATAAATGTGTTCTATTGGATGCACATGTCCCTTATGGGACTAATTCACTACAAAATCAGTGTAACCATTGATTCTTGTCTGACACTGCAAATGCAAGTGGCTTCAATATCCACTAAAACATCCAACTAATCCATGGAAATTAAACTACTTTAAACAAAGACATAATAGATAAAATGTGTATTTATTCTCTTGACCTTCTGTACACGTAATTGGCTGTCATATTCATGTTCTTGCACACAGCACTCATTGATGTTTGCCTTCACTTTCTTAAAAAAAACTGACAAGTGTATATACACACACACACACACACACACACACACACACACACACACACACACACACAAAATACTAATGAAGCAGAACAGTACTTATTACAGCATTAATATAAGCACATTCTTTTCCCTCCAAACACACATCATAAATCTGCCTGCTGGGAAAGTCTGTGCTATTTAACTAGCTACTGATGAAAATAACAATTCTGCTTCCCCTCAGATGTCTTCTATTATGTGAAAGTGGAAGTGAAAGTTTTGCTAATAGAGACAATTAGGCAATTATAACAACTACATTCCATGTAAATATATCCATCTAAATATACCAGAGGCCTGTTTCGGCATTACTTCATATTGCAGTTTCTATTTGTATTAGACTAACTTACCTTTCATTTCTCTGCAAACTGTCTAAAATTTCTCTAAATATTAAATGATTGTCATATACCTTGTATAGATTCTTAACCAATATTATATTATGTCTAATTAGTTATAATTATTTAAACTGCCGATGTTTCTGATTAATTTTAAAGATTGCAAAATTATTGTTCTTAAATGTTTTGTAATAATTTGGAGCTTTTTTCCCATGACTGCCACTGAAAATGGGCTTCTACCCAGTTGAATTTTCCCAGTAATCAGATGTCAATAAATAAATAAGTAAATAAATACAATAAATGTATATTAAAGATGATACATCTTGGACTCAAGCTAAAACATGTACATAAACCCATTCTTAGATTGGTATGCAAATGTTGGACATAATTTTGACAAATACTTGCAAATTAAATCCCATACTGCACCTGTACCCATCCAATTTAAATATAAACCTCTCTGTTACTGTATAATATATGACAACAGGGGGTCAGCTGAAAAACTGTGCTTTCCTTGCTTAATATTTCCAAGCTTTCTAAATTATCCCCTCATTAATGCATTGAGAATTCATGATATTCCCTGAAATCTTCTGGCAAATAAAGTTATTATATCCCCAGATGAGATGTTTCGATATTAGTAACATTCAAAGAGTAGGTCATTGTACCAGTAAACTCAACAGCTGCGTATTAGAAAGTGGTCTAAACAATAAAGGCAAATACCTATTTTATTAAATTTAACACCTTCCTGGAGAAACAATGCATTGTGCAATGCGCTTAGGTTGTGTCTAAAAATAATGAGGTTTTCAGTAGAAACTTTTATACTACAGTGATGAAAATTTTAATCTCGCAATGCTTGATGCAACAGTTACAGATATCTGACTACACATTCTCCTCTCTTTCAAAAGCATTTTATTTAAATTTGTTTTCAGTATATGTGCATTAAATTTAACATACATAGCTTTAGAATGTACACTTGACTATCCATATTTAACTTTGATTTGATGTGAAAACCATACGTTATAAAGTGGTGCTTACACTATGAGTGGACAAATTTCATCCCGCCAATAACTGGAATCCCTGGACTACATTACCATAAAAAAGGCTGAAAAACACTATTTTGAGTGTTTTTTGAAAAGGACAAGCACCCCTGCACCCCCCCCAATGTGTGTGGGGGGAGTCCCCCCAAATGTATATATAACAACTCCATGCTGGCACAACTTCCCTACTGTGATTTACTATGGAGGAGCTCCAATCCTCAGTAGGCTGAATTTTGGGCTAATGAAGCTTGAAAATTCCATCTTTGATCGCCTGTGGGTTACCCCAAGGTAACGTACCTCTTGTTTCTGACTTTGTAGAATGTCCCTGATTTTGCCACATAGTTTTGCCCTGTTTCTCATACAATTTTAAGTTTTCTGGTTGATCACAGTGGATTGCAGTCCGTCACTAACTCATTGGATTTTCATGTTTTATATTGTTCAAAAATGTATGCTGATGCAAAACCTGTTGTTCTATTAAATTTTAAATGAATTAGAGTAATATTTAAAAAGTGTTGCCAATTTTGCACCTTCATCCCCCTACTATTTTTGGCTTTGTCCAGAATTCTTTATGCAATGAAGTTGAGAGGTATGCAAGGTGGGATTCTGTCTGTGTGAAGCATAGGCCACAACAATGTGTGACCTTCAAAATGTGGCATACCCTTACTTAACACTTTGTGAGGAGTAAAAATAAGAAAATCTGAAATCCACTGTGTTGTTCCTTTCAAACCAACACTTTATTACGTACAGAGTGAGTGCTTTCATCTGTTCACATGCAGACTTGCTTCCACATAAAAGTTGCAGTAAAATAGTAAAAAAAATTACATCATGTTAAGCACATCCAATCATGTCCCTTCTTTAATATCAGTTCTTATTACTGGTCTTAAACCGCAGAACACACCCAATCATATCCCTTCTTTAAAATCAATTCTTGTACTTGGTCTTAAGCATATGTTTATTCAAAACACATTTAAAATGAATATGGTCATTCAAGCCTGCTGAATTTGTGGCATTTACTCTTATCTGCTACTCATATTTCGAACATGTTCATAGTATCTCCAGGAATACGCATAAGAACTGAGTTCAAATTTGTTCTTGTTTTTATGTTGTTGTTTTTAATGTCCTGTACAAGGTGTTTTTCCATTCTGTTTTCACTTTCATGCTATTTGTTGACATTTGTATTGCTTGTACAAATCACACCCTTATGCTAGTATTACATAAACCTAGTATAGTTCATTGCATTAAAGCTTAATATTTACACCAGAAATAATTTCCTAACACAGTGTTCTTAATGTGATAAAATACAGCATGTGCACATTTCATACTGTAAAACATAGTATCTGTGTGTGTGTATGTATGTATATATATATATATATATATATATATATATATATATATATATATATATATATATATATATCCCTTTGTTTGTGTATGTATATATATCTATATCTATATATATGTGTGTGTGTGTGTGTGTGTGTACACACACATACACATAAATATAATTTCCTGCATTGATGAAGTGTGCCATCTATGCAGTACTTTGTTTCCCTTGCTATACTGCGTTGTTAGACATAAACAAATCCTTTTATAAGAGCGTCTGGCATTTTTAATTTGCCCACCTGCTATGTCTAATTCCTTGACACAATACTTCATAAATCATTTTCTGAGTAAGACATTGCACAAAAGGTTTAGGATAGCTCATCAAAGCATGATTTTCTAAACATGGCTTTGACAAAATTTTCTGTAACAATTCCACTTTTTTATCAACGAACAAAAATAAAAGCAAACGTTATGCACTTACCATAATGCTAGACCTTTTCATTCGGTTGATCCAATAAGATGTGTAGTTCCTCGAGCCACTCATCCGATCTGACTCAGCTGTATTAGTGTTTCAGCCTCGTGGGCTCTTGACACCTAAACACGTAGGTACAAAATACCTTACCTGAGTGATAACCAACTCTACCTAGGACCAACAAATCCTTCAGGCTTTACAAAAACAAAGAAGGGTAAAGGAGGGGTGTTGTCATATTGGATGGACATGAATGAAAGGATCTATCATTATGGTAAACACATAACTTTCATATCATATTCATTCTGACCATCTGATCCAATGTGTGGGTTGGTATTAGATATCCAGGATGGAATCATGACAAGAAACCATTCAGGCTAAAATCACTAAAAGATGTTCTAGCCCAGGCAGTGCAGTTCAACTTATAATGCTTCATGAAGGTATACATGGACCACCAGGTGGCAGCTTCACAAATATCATCTATTGAAGAAATCTTGAAAATGTCAGAAGATGTTGCTAAAGCTCTGGTAAAATGAGCTTTAGACTTGCTGGGCAAGGGTTTGTTGTGCACTCTACAGATGAAGGAGATACAATCTGACAGTCCCCTGGCAAGGGATACCTTAGAAACTTTTTGTTCTGTCTTGTTAGGAGAAAGAAGATAAATAGTTGCAAGTCCTTTCTAAAGGATTTGCTTCTGTGAAGGTAAAATTGCAGTTCTCTGTGTATATCTAAAGAATGATGAATGTACTCTCCCTTGTTGGAATAAATAGGAAAGAAGACTGGTAGATGAATGTGTTGTGATATGTGACTTAGAAGCTGCTTTGGGAAGGATAGATAGATTAGTTCTAAGTGATAGCCTGTCTTTATGGAACACTGGATATGTGTCTGATGATGACAATGTATGAAGCTCTGAAATCCTTCTAGCAGAAGTTATAGCTACCAAAAGGATAGTTTTCCAGGAAAGAAATTTCAATGTGACATAAACATCTGGTTCAAGGTCAGAGCCTCTAAGACTAAATCCACATGAAAGGTAGAGACTGCAGGCAGTTGCACTTTAATAGTGAAAAATCTAGAAACAGAATCTAATATATTTGCAAGAAAATGGAGGTTATCTGAAACCAGGGCTGATATAGGGTTGATGGTCTGAGAACTGCCTATAAAACAAATCTCTTCCATTTTCTATGGTATGTCCCACAAGTAGTCTCTTTCTGGGAAGCCTTTAACATTCTTACTACCTCCAAAGAGAGGGACTTCTCTTTGGACATTATTGGAATTGGAGAAACCAGGCAGTTAGTTTCAAGCTATGAAGGTATGGGTGAGGCTTCCCAGAAGGGTGTGAGATTAGATACTGCATAAGATCCAAAAACCTAGGTGTCCCTAAGATGAGGTGTTAGCAGGGGAAAACAAACATGTATGGGCCAAAAGGGGGCTCTGAGTATGACAGTGGCCTTTTCCTTCAGAGCTTACTGTAAGAATATGGGGATTAGAGGAAGGGTAAGAAGTCATAAAGGAGCCTAGGAAGCCATTGCTGGGACAGAGCATCCATTGGTGACTGTAACCGGGGTGAGACCAGTGCAAAGTAGTTTCTGTACTTGGTGTTGTAAGGGGAAGCAAACAGATCATAGCAGGAAATGCCCCAATGACTGAAGATCTGCTTAGTTATTTTTGGAATGAGGGACCACTTGTGAGACATGAGAAAGTATCTGCTGAGCCTGTCCACTAGGAATCTGAGTACCCCCGGGATGTGTGTTGCTATGAGAAAATGGTGCAGTGCCATTGCCCATTGCCACACCCTCATTTTTTCATGACAACAGGGTAGGATCAGGTTCCTCCCTGCTTGTTGATATATTAAACTAATGTCATGTTGTCCACTGGATAGAAATCATGCCTTGAGTAAGACAGCCCTGTAGTTCCTACAACACAAGTGGGACTGACCTCAACTCCAGGATATATATTTGAATGTTGGCCTTATTGTCCGTACATAGACCTCAGAGCATTCTCCCATTACAATGCCTCTCCCAATCTAGGGAGGAGGCATTTGTGATTGCAATGTCCACTGGAGCAAGTGTAAGAAAGGGACTACTAGAGTGAGTCACTGGGGAGTGCAACTACCACCTCAAGTGTTTCTTGCATGAATTGGTTATAATGATAGGTATGGAAAGGAGGTGAATTCTCTGTGACCGCTGTGCTTGAAGAAGCTATTGCAGAATCCTTATATGAAAGTGTGCAAAGTGAACCACTAGAAATCAATGATGTCATCAACCCCAAAACCTGAGGATCAAGGCTACAGACTGCAGTAGGGGAGGGGTCATGAAGTAGAGCGTGAGCTGAGACTGACGTCCAGTAAGGGTCTGAGGTCCTGAGTTGTTTTTTTTGTTTTTTTTGGAACCAAAAAAAATTTGAATAAAATGCAGATCCTCTCTGGTCTGGTGGGGACTCATGGGTGGCTCTGTTGGAGAGAAGTGAAGTTATGTCTTTTTCCAATGCCTTAGTCTGATTGAGTGGGACATCTGGAAGTGGCTTTTTGGGTTCCAGGGGTATCAGGAAAACTGATATGGAGTAGAGGTTGGATATTATTCCTGTGACCTATTTGTTTTGCATGATGGCTGCCAATACTGCAGGGTAGATGGAGAGATGACCCTTGACTGCCTCCACTGGGGAGCAGTCAGGCATACCTTCAGGGATGCTGTGGTCACCGGTCTGAGAAGGGCCTGTGATATCCCTGGTTCTGCAAACCTCGGACTGTGTCCATTGAATGGGCCATCCCTGGCTTAACTTCACTGTCAGGAGATGAGTTGAACTGTTGACATTTAAACTTCCTAAACCAGAGTGAGTGAGGCCCCTTTTGGTTCCTGCTGTACTATCTCTGAGGAATCTCAAATTTAACTTCTGACGGCAGAAAGGTTATTTCCATCCTATTTGCACTTCTGTATCATTTTCTTCATTGTTGGATCAAACAAATAAGACCCCATCAAATGGTGCATTACTGAAAGATGCTTTGAAGTGATCATCAAAGTTGCAAAAGCACAGCCAAGTATGACATGTCACTGTTAACACCAGTTCTGCCTGCCCTAGCTGCTTCATCTGTGGCATTATACATGAGGTGCATGAAGAGTTTGGTGATGCTAGACATAGTTGTCAAGGTTGTCTCCAGTTGTTTCCTTGACACAAGATGTCAATGGAGCTTTCAGAGTAGCTAGGGTTTTCAACATCAAATCTCACTGAATGTCTGCTCTCTTTGGAGATGCAATAATCCTCTCCAGAACCCATAAGGCTGATCTAACCTCCATCAGATCTGAGGACACGGCTCCAGACACCATATCTGTCTCGTCCATTAGAGAAATGATCAGAGCCAAAGGTGGAAGCTCGGTTATCAAGAAAGTCGAGGGCCTTGATGAAGGGATTGGAATCAAAGACTCAAAAGCTGAGACCTCTGAATACATCAAAGCCATACATGAAAACCCAGAGGACAATACCAAAGCCCCAAGCTTGATTTCCCAACTCCAAGACTGCAGCAACTTCAACAAGATTGGAGTCAAATGTGTCAGATCCATAACCCCCCCTAGAACCTACATCAAAAGTGATTGTCAGGGCCACAGGTCCTAGGTGGAAAGCCAGTTCTGGCACCACCAGAGCCAAAAGGCAGAACAGAGAAGGAATTAGCATAGTGGATATCTGGAAAGATCTGACTACCTTCAGAGTCAGAGTAGATGGAATGACCCCCTTCTTAATCTGTGTGTTAAGAAAGCCCTATATTCAATTATTTAAGTCCACTTCTGAAGTGCTTTTGTAAGATCTGATGGATTTAACAGACAGCACTGAAGAAAGTTGGGACTGGGAGCTCTGGTCTGTCATATCTAAAGGTGTCTGTTTCTTAGGTAAATCCTGTACTAAAATTATATCTAATAGTTCTGAATCTGTAGGAAAGGAGTATGTAGGAGTACATGCCAAAGGTAAGTTGATCCTCAGGGTTTTTGATGTGGAAAATGGACCCAAAGAATCAGATGGCCTCTTCTTTGTCTATGACTCCTTATGTCTTAGGTTCATAGGACAATACTAGGCTATTGGCCAGGAGGCCCTTATAAGCCTAGCCAAGAATTTTGCCCATGTTCCCACAAAGTCAGCACCTGTTTCCCCTGTCCAGCGGGGACACAGGTGGCATCCCAGGAGTGTATTTTCTGTTTCCCATCCAGTCACCCAGGTTCCTCTTAAAGAGGGATAGTGAGGTACTCTGCTTGACATGGAGAGGGAGTCTGTTACACAGATGGGGGAGTCTTTGGGACACAAATCTATCCCGCCAACAAGTTGTATTAATGTCACAGACCAGGTTGAGGCCTTGCGTGTGGGTTGTATGAGTGGAGTTTGACTTAACGAATATGCAGCAACTCCATCAAGGCTGGGTCGGTGATGGCCTTTTATGCCAGACACAGGTCACCTCTGAGTAGTCTGTATGAGACTGAGTAGAGGCACAGGGCTTTTAGCCTATCTGTATAGGATATGTGTTTCATACTCTGGATTTTCCTTGTCAGGAACCTCTGTAGTCTGTCCAGCTGCTGCATGTGCTTTTCTCCAGTGATATTTTTAGACTTTGTTGCCTCAGGATCCAATGGAAAAAGTCTTTTTAAGATAAGTTTGTTTCTCCTGTTAGTCAGGGCTCTAGGCCTGAAACCAGGAAAAATATCACAGTCTCCAGATAAATGTGGCACCCAAAACACACCACACAAATGTTATGTGTGTGTCTTGGGGGGGGATTGTATCCAAAAAGTGAACACTTCTAGAAGATGTTCTGCCTTTTCCTTGTCCATGACTAAGAGCACACTGAATAAATACAACAATTAAAGAAGAAGATAACACTCAAGCAACAAAATGCTTATATAAACACCCTATTAACTAGATGAACTACTAAATATGCACTTATGTATGGAAAACTATTACACTCATTAATAAAACTCAATATAAAACAACTGAGTAGAGAGTGGGAAAACATGCTACAAGGAAGAGGCTAATGTGAAAAGGTGAACATCAAACAGTATCCTACAAAAAATCTTATCTTGTATACAAAAGAAAAGTATTTAGAAATTGCTTAGAAACACTTGACAATAGATATAATAAATTAGAGATCAAAATTATATTGAAGTGGAGCACTTAACTGAGAGTGGAGATCCACATCTTTTTAGCAGCAAATGAGATCTGTGATAACTAAAGGAAGTGGTGCATTATTGAAGAGAAAATGCTTAGCTCATTACACCCAAGTGACGCCTCCAGGTGCATCTTTAGTTAACTGCTGCTGACGCCTCTAGATGTCAAATATTGCTTGTTCATACTATATCTCTCCGTAAACAAGACCTAACCAGAGAATAAGGCCTAGCATGACTTTCCGGGTCTACTTTAGTTCAGCGAATGATCAGATGATTTAACGCTGTTAGTTCGAACACAAAGTGTTGAACTAGCAAAATAACGAATGGATGGAACAGTGAATTTTTTCCCAGGGAAAGAAATCGCTAGGCCTGCCATCCGGGTTGTGTCATTTCCTCCACTGTAGTACAATCTCGGAGTTGGTATATTTAAGTAGGGGGGTGTGTGGGCGGCAAAGCCCCCCATTTCATTTAGTGTTTAGTGTTCTTTTTTTGGGAACAGCTATTTTTTTGTTCGCTGTTTTGAGTATTCAAGATTTAGGGGTCGATATAACAACGTTTGATCATCTGATTGTTCATTGTTATAATATAGACACGGTTTTCCAGGGTGGTCATGATATAAGCCCTACCCCAAAAATAAGCCCCAGTTAAGATCGTCAACAACACATGACGGACGTGTTGAATTATAAAATAATAATATTATTGACACCTGTTGACTGAGGTTATTGTACTCTGCTCACCATTTTTGGATAATTCGGACTCCCAACTTCTTCTCTTTGCAGAAAGTTGTAAGATTCTTTCCCCGGGAGTCCTCCACGATTTTTATTGTAACCCTTATCCTCACTCACACTTGACATTTGAAATCCTTGGCCCATAAACATTGACAAATGTACTTTGACTTGTCAAAGTACAGACAATGCACGTAAAACATGTGCACTTGATAATAAATGGGTGTGGTTGAGTTTTCTTAACTGTCGCCATTTTTGTTGCCACTCCTGTCTCGTAAGTCTTCAATTAACTCCCCCCCCCCCAGACAAGATGAGTGCAAAAAGAAAGAATCTGATGGCTTTCTGCAAAGAGAAGAAGTTGAATCTCTGAATGGTCCAAAAATGGTGAGCAGTGTACGATAATCTCAGTCAATAGGCGGACGAGGGAAATGCTTAGAAGTGCAAGTGGATCAGGTCGGCAACCATTATTTCCTGAGCTGGAAGACATCATCTGTGAATGGATTGCTAATAGGAGAGCAAAGGCTTTGGTTGTGCGTACGGCTAATATTCAAGCATTTGCCCTTGCAATGGCACCACAGTTAGAAATATCCCCAGAAGCATTCAAAGCATCACAACATTGGCTGGATGGCTTCCTTCAGCAATATGAACTGTCTCTAAGAAGATCGACAACACTGTTCAAGTTGGAAGATACTGAAGTTATTAAACATGCACTTGCATTCAAGTCCTTTGTTGATGGCATTGACTTTTCTAAATACCAACTTTCCAACATGATTTCTATGGATGAAAATGCAGTGTTTATGGGACAAGACTCTCAAACAACAATTGATCAGAGGGGTGCCTAGTCAATCTACTTTCCCTCCACTGGTTACGAAAGTGCACATGTTACCTGTATTTTGGCAATTCATCTAGATGGAAAGAAAACCCCACTTCTAATCATTAGTAAGGGCAAGAAAGATAAGATTGAACGTGTTTCAGGCATTTACATTCTTGAAACCGCAAAAGCCTTGTGCACACAAGCAGTTATAATAAAGTGGGTTGATGTAATGCTGCCATTTATTTTGCGAGGTGGTGAAAGAGGTCTGCTAGTCTGGGATTCAGCCAGCACTCAAATGCTAAAGACATGAAAAACTTCCTTGCACAGAGAAGAATAGATCAAATAATGATTCCTGCAGGAATGACTGCCTATCTCCAGACTCTTGATATTGCAATAAACAAGCCATTCAAGGACCATTTGCACAAGGAACTCAATGACTACATTGAAAATAGAATGGAGAGAAATCAGCGTGGAAACTTTGTGAAGCCTAGCCTGCAAGAGGTCATGACTTAGTTGAAGAATTCATAGGATAAAATCACTGACAGCTGTGTTGCCAATACAATATATGCACACTACATGGACAAGCAGTGCTCATTTAAGGAGAGCTCTATTGCTAGTCATGACAGATTGGGGCCAATGGTTTTACAGGAAATGGAGTTGCAAGAAATTCAGGCCGGAATTCGGGGGTTGGAGACTTATGACAATGTTCCAGAAGAAGATGACATGACTGTATTTGAATAACTTTTCCGTTATCGGGGCAACAGAATGGATTGTTTCTGCTTTCAATTGCCAATATGCTCTTGTCAGTTTTTTGACTTTATTGTATTAAGGTAACATTTCATTATCAAGGGGTAATTACAAAGTAAGGCCACTAGTTCCCAGACTTCATTTTTATGACTTTCCATCATTCTTCTCTTATGGTTTGGGTAAGGAATAAAGAAAGCATCACCACTCAAAAAGTGGCAGTTAGTCACCTGTTTTATTCCCCTCCTCCAGTACACATGTATTGAGATTTTTCTGCACTTTATGGTAAGTATGAAATATTGCACTGTGAAAGCCAAGGTGTAGATATTCTGAAGTTGAAATGTTTATTGCACTGTTTATGGAGAATTCTTACACAACTGTTAACGGGTTAGATAGAACTGTTGCCCAATAATGGAAAATTACTAAATACATGTCAATTTGTATACATGAATAAATATTGATTTGTGTATATGAATAAATGTTGATTTGTGTACATGAATAAATGCCGATTTTTGTACATGAATAAATGAATAAATGTAGATTGTTGTATGGAGAGGTAAATAAGGCATCCCCTGATAATAAGCTCTAATGCATATTTCGGCGGTGAAAAAAGTATAAGACCCAGTCTTATTTTCGGGGAAATATGGTATTTGCGTCAATAATTCCAAACCATGCTATGTACACAGTTTTAAAAGATTTCATCTTAAAGCTTTTACAATGACAAACACAACTGCATTAATATTTGACCTCTGTCTTGTGCATGTAAATAGATATTAACTGTTTTTATGATATTAATTTATATAGATCTAATCTTCACATTTTTCTATACATCTCAACAACCAAGTAACACAGACAGAACTCCTTAGAGTCATATGAAAGCTCTCAGGTAGGTGAATAAAATTCTGCTGGCACTATGTGTGTAACTGCAGTGGTTGTTGAGCTATTATAAGTTGTTTACAAAACATTACAAATGTAATAGTAACTGTGTTTCCTGTGACTTATAAAATATAGTTTAAGACCTAGAACCTAAAGAATAATGCGACTATAAAAATAGTTTATGCTGTACAGTTTGCCTTTTATATTTCTTTCATAACCACTGTGTTTGAAATGTGAGAACATAATTTGATTCTGTCAAAAGGCTTAGGCTCCGCCCATTGGATGTTACAGTGCAAACTTCCTGAGCTCCATTGGAGTGAATAAGTTAAAAGAGGCTTGAGGCTGGAGCACCAATGCTGCTGAGATGAATCTGACAAGCAGCTTGAGGACCCACATGTCAGACTAGACGGACTGAATGAACAGAATCCCAGGAAGATAAAAACTCATGTTTTGCTTTCCATATTGAACTACATACTGCCACTTCAGGATACAGACTATCAACTTTCAGACTTTTTCTCAAAGGTAAAAATAAGATAAATGATCTATGTAAATTTCAGTGAGCAAACTGACTTCAGTAAAACATTTTCAAAGTCATTTCACTGCAAAAGAGCTCACAGGTCTATGATTTACAGAATCATTTTCAAAACAACTGTCTTGGTTTTGATAAGGAAATAACTACATTATCTGGTTTGGGGTTGGAAGAAAGATGTGAAGCTATTGTATAAATGGCATGCTTCTCAACTACTTTTAACTCAAGAATCAAAGATAATGCCAAAAAAATAATGGTGGACCAATGGCACAAAATCAAGGACAGGCTACAAATGTTGTTCTTATATACTTATAAGGTTGGTAGTATAACAGGTTTGCATTGGTATGCATTTTCTTAATGGTATTAAGTCTGAAACTCAAATGTCTATCATTTAGTGACTGAAATTCTTAACAATTTGCCAGAAGCACTTACATTTTATGAAATACAGACTAAAAATTTGAGGAATATGAGTGGCATTCTATGAAATGAGTGACGGTTGACAACTATGGTAAATGTTCATTCAAGAAAAAAAAAATACGTCCAGTGCAAACACTCTCACTGATGAGCAGTATGTCATTTTCATTTAGTCTCATTCCTGTGGCATGAAATAAATAACTGTTTAGGTTTTCTATTTAAACCAAAGGAGTTGCTCGAGTAACCTGCTTGTTGACTGGTCCAAAGCCATCCTGTTGCTGCATCAATCAACAGACATGAAATGGAACAGTTTAAGACAGTGAAACAGCCCATAAAACAGTCTAAGAAATGGAATGGTCCAGCATCCATCAAAAGCATAGTAACTGATATAACAAAAAAAACGCTGTTACAAAATCGTGGAGATCATTTAGACTGCCTGGGTGGAAGGAGAAGTAAAGAAGTAAATAGTATCATGTTCAGGACATGAGAAGGCCTAAGGACACCAAATATGGACAAGAAGACTAGCTGACTATTGTTCCATCTTGGGGTCATTAGGAACTATGGCATGACCTTGCAGGGCCAATGACTGAAAGAAGGTTAACAGTCAATTTTGCATGTTTTCAAAAGAAGCCAATAAATATTTTGACATATGAGCCTGGAATTTTAAAATTCTGTAAGTCAAGATAGTAGAAAAATAAATGTTCTTCCAAAAATCTATCAAAAGCTTTTCCATTCTTGTCAGAAAAAATGGGGTTAGCATTTACAACATGTTTAGCAGTACATGGATGTAATAAGGAAATAACAGCAGGATATGATATGGGGTTCGAAAAAAGATGTGTGTGTGTGTGTGTGTGTGTGTGTGTGTGTGTGTGTGTGTGTGTGTGTGTGTGAGCGCGCCTGCGCACACACATGCATAACCTATCAGACTTTTTACCTGCATGAGGTATACTGTCAGGCATATACAGCAATCTGTTAAGAAAGCATCCACTAAAGCTATTAAACTGGAGGAACAGCTGCAGGTTCAGGAAAATCTAATTGTGACAAATTATAATACTTCTGCTGGGAGACTGGGATTTCATTCTGTTTCCACTGAAATAATTCTTTCATTTTAGTAATAGCTTCAGAAAAAGATAACTCTTCTGGATGGATATCTGAAGAAACACTTTCTTCAGAATCAGGACTTTCAGAGGAGAATTCAATGAAGAAAAGCACTCCCCTTCCATTTTCTGCTCTTCTGATTGGGAATCAGTGTCAGAAAGAGAGGGAATGATTTTTCTTTTAGAACTCAGCGAAGAAACAGGATTTAAAACATGAAAGGCTTGAGATTATCCTTTAGCAAACCCCAGTAAATCTTCCCTGTCCTTAGCCCCTGTTAAAAGACTGGAAAACGACCAACTCATAGCAGGGGGATTTACCAGGGATTCAGGCACCTTAACTCAGTTATGTAGTAAGACTTAGTATGCTCCCTCCCATGAGACTGACAAGAGAGTTTCTCCCTTCCTGGAGAAGACATGTCTAACTCCTCATCCTTAGTGACTTCCTGAGGAGCTACATCAGTGGGACCAGAAGGAAAAGGTGACTGGCAACAATAGAGTCACCATTCAGCGGCTGAGACAGTGAAGAATCTGGCCTGAAAGCAGAAGATTCCCAAGAAAGATTCTTCTTCTTGTGGAAGGGACAGGGAAGACCCAAAGAGCAGGATCCTTGCTCTGTGGTTAGACAGAAAAAGAGCCTAATAAGCTGCTAGCAGAGTCTGGGTGAATTATTAAACCTCTTAACTAGAAAATTCAAAGTTTTAATGTAAAATAAATAGCATGACAACTCCCCACTCCAATAATTGCAGACCCTATAACCAATTTTCTACACCAAAAAAGCAAATTTAAACAGACAAAAGTGAGTTTTACAGTTTTTCCACAAAAGCATTTACCACGGAGAAAACTCCTTAAATCCGGTGACAGTCCATAAAAAAAGACAATTCTTAGCATAAAAAAGTTTTCTAGAATAAAACACAGTTTACCTGAACAATGATGAAGTGGATGATTTTCCTCAGAAGGGTACTTATCTGTCCAACCTTGAAGGAGTGCTAGCTGGCCATCATTTCAAGTCCACAGAGACAGAGAGACAGAAAGAGAGAAAATGCACTTTGACAGCTATATAGGTCTGAAGCTTTAGCATCCTAACCACTGCTTTAATGTAGCTCCTATCAAGTGCCACTAAAGTTATGTTATGTAAAAGGTGCACTGAAACTTTGAATACTGCCTGTTGGGCATATCTTTGACTGCAAAATAAAATTTATAGATTAGGGTGCTGCAACAGTGATTTAATGTTAAACATCAAAAGTTTGTTGGTACTTGTCAGTGATTACTGTTGAACTGTCTGGTTTCAACACACACTAAAACAAATTTTTTGCAAGGGTCAGACTTCCTTGCACTCCTCATGAGCTTGGGAGACCCCCACACCACCCTGACTTTTATATACCAGCTCAACAGTTGCACAACAGTGGGGAAAAGAACATACCAACATTCAGTGAAAGTGGTTTTCAGCAAAATGTTTGTTTGTTGTTGTCTTTTCCTGGTTAGGGGTTGCCACAGCAGAACTCCAGTCCGCTAATGATTGGCAGTAGATTTTTATGGTGCCAAGTTGCCAGCCTGATGACCAACCTTCAGCGAAGGCACGTCCATTCACGCATGTCTTTCAGAGGTCACTCGACCGTGGGGAGGGCATGCAGACTCCACACAGAAGGCACTCCAGTCGAGAATCGAACAGGAGAACCTCTTGCTGTGAGGCAACAATGCTACCACTGTACCACCGCGGACGTTTTCAGCAAAATGTATTTGTGTTAATATCATTGAGACAAACCACCTTCAGATACCTGCCTACATTCCTATTAAAGCGTGTCTGCAAGATAAATGTTATGCTGAAACTCACATATATTATAAAAATAAGGCAGGGCAATGTATCCAGAATAGCACTGGCATGGCTGCTAGTGACCATCTAAGGTTTGCCGTCAGATTTAAAGATGCTTCAGATTGCTCACTGGGAAAATCACATGGTTCTACACAGCTGATACTATATATCTCAAGAATGTGCTGTTTATGTATCTATGGAATCAGCTTCTATATTGTACGTACATTAGTAGTGCTGAAATCTCTGAGTGGTCTGGAGAGGAAGAGGGGAGGTTCCCCCTTTTCCTCAAAATATATCCTCAGAAGTTGGTTATATTCATGAGATGGTTCTAAATGTTTAGATTTTTACAAGTATACCTTTTGCATCTTTTGATCACAAGAGAATGTTAAACAGAAGATTGTGTGGACCTTGCAGAATGAAGTGGTTCAGATAATGAAACAAAAAGAGGAGGACCAGACTCCAAATGGGAATGTAAATCTTTATGGTAGATTGAGAAAGTACTGTTGAAGTAAAAGTGGAAACTTGCAAAAAGGGCACAATTTTGAACTTAAAATTTGGAATAAAAGTTAGAGCCCATGTGAAAAACTGAAAGGTTGTCAAACTCTAAAAATCCAGTGCCAAAGAATAGAAATCAACTTTTATTGCAAAGCTTTCAGGTCACAAACACCCTTCCTCAGTGCTACTATAATAAAAATGAAAAATACATTTAAATAGGAGTACTTGTAAAAAATGTTGTATCTTTCATTTTTATTATAGTAGCACTGAGGAAGGTTGTTTGTGACCCGAAAGCTTTGCAATAAACATTGATTTCTGTTCTTTATCCTTGGATTTGTAGAGTTTGACTTCTACTATTGTTTCATCACTCCATTTATTGCAGTACAGACTGTTTCTGAAAAACTGAAAGGCTGCCAGCCCAGCTAGATAGAATTTTGTAGGTAATTCTATGTCATTGTAAATATTAATATCATTCACAGGCTGTTTTACAAATGTAAGAAAGCTAAATGTAAGAAAAACTGTGTTGCATGTTCTGAACTTCAAAAATGTAACCACAGTGCACCCTGCTGGAAGAAAGCAGATAAAGTAAAACATTTTATGACTGTTTGATCTCAAAGCTCAGAGACAGGATGTCTGAATGAAGGAATTATTTCTGTTGTCTTAGGACAAGAGTTAATTACTAGATTTTACATGTATAATGTCTTTTATTGCTGTGGTTTCCTGGCCAGATGCAAGATTACAAAGAGAAATGTAAATTTTGAGTTTCTGTTAGCCTGGGAGCCAGAGAAGTGTTAAGAATGATGTAATCTAAAATGAGTCAGCAGTGATGTATTATCAATTTAAGAGATCTCAGAGAGAAAGAGAGAGCATTTTGCATTTGTCTTCAGAACTGACATCACCAACACTCTGCCTTTGCTCTGTATGTATGTAAGTTATTTAGAACATTGTTCCTCTTAGAAATAGATAGAAAATAGTAAGATTAGACTAGCTGTTTTCTATATTTATGTCAGACTCTCCTACAGTATTGTTTTAAAGTTCCTGTGTCTGAACTTTTGACTAGCACTGTGTTGAATTGAGGAGATTTGCCTTGTGTTTTTATTATTTATTATTAAATATTTTTAAAGCTTTCAACTGTGGCTGTTTTGTGTAGAGATAATTTAAGCTCTAGAGTACTTGCATGTATTTAGTGATACTGTAATAAGCCACTCCAATAGCCTTAAAAGTTCTGGTCACACCTACTAATTGGATAATAATATTGCACAGTAGAATTGGACACCCTTTGGTAAGGGCCTTATTAGTAGCTGATATTAATGGTTGTTGGCAGTGATTTTTATCTTATAGTCTGAGCAAAAAGGGGGCATAGCTGCAGAACCTGTGCCAGCATTCCCCAGTAGTGTCTGTGTGTTTGTATGTAACTCTTATCTCAAAGTGTGTGTGTGTCAACTACCTGGGCAGGGACACAAAGCACTGGTTGGACAGAGAGGGTGCTGAAGGTTTTAGCTTGACCACTAGGCTGAGATCTGGACCCTATAGCTGTGCCAGTGGGGAGTCTTATTGGGGATCTGTAGAGAAAGGGAGAAACCAGCCCCAGACTGACTGTGATCTCTGTGTGCTCTTAAGGGAAATTGTACTTTGCTGTGTGCATACTTGTTATCCTTCCCAATGTGCATGCCCCTCACCGGTGCTAGTGGTGAGGATTGAGGCTCCTTGATTACTGGGCCAGTGCACGGGCATCACACCCCCAACCAGATAAGGTCCATATTTCTGATGTACTGACTTAGAAGGGCTACTCTGCATTTTGCAATATGTTTGGTTAATACTATGGACATCTTCAGAGCATATGCCAGTGATGTATATGCCTGCCAGCTAACATTAGTGGACTAACATCAGAAAATCTGATGTCAGGTAAGCTAATGTGATTGACTGTGGCACTTGTTGAAACAGAACAGGTGGTGTCAATGACAGTTAAACTGGTGTCTGTCTAGCAGCTGAAGATGTGAATTGATATATATATTGGGTGTAACTGAGGCTGATCTCCTTAGGGTTATTCATCTTTTAATAGTTGTTGCTAGCTTCTCATTGCTGTTTTCTGGGAGATGTTTGTATGCCCAGTAAGTAGATTCTATGAAAGAATCATTAATACATCTGATGTGCCCCTGTAGATGAAGATTAAGGACAAGAACTAGCTCAAGTTGATAATAAGCAGTTTCCTGGGCCTGAATTTGAAGCTCTATAGGGATCAGGATGTGACTTTAAGGTCTAAACTCTCTCTCTCTCTCTCTCTCTATATATATATATATATATATATATATATATATATATATATTTATATATATTAGCTTCTTAAGTTCTTCAAATTGTTCAGCAGATGAGTGAAATGGCCTGTATTACTTCTGAGTGTCTTTCTTTTTGTCCTTCTTTGGTATGGAGGAAGAGGTGAAAATGAAAGGCTACATTAAAAAGTGGTGGAGCTTTTCTGTCATAAAGCATTTCTCTAAGGTTATAAAGCAGCACTCTTCAATAATGTCACTGAATCTTCTAAAATAGAACAGCATTTGGTATTATGTATAGGAGCCAAACAAAACACATTCCTAAGGGACTTATTTCTGTTGGGAATCTAGTTCCCACAGGGACATTTAGTATTAGAAGTTGTGAATTAAGTAAAAGGCCAGTGGTCTGCATGATATAAACAACTGTTGATAAAAAAACAACAACTAAACTAATGGCATCTTAAGCTTTCTGAATTTTGAACCAAAGAGATCAAGTGTGGAGTACTGAGAGGCAGGCAGAAAAAACTAAGAAAACCTAGTAAATTACCTGATTATCAGACCAGCAGCAGCTTGGAGCCATCAAATGCATATGAGAGCTGTCTCATGGTAGGAAAGTACTGGACCTATCTAGATGAGAAGTGCTATATGGAATTAATTGGAAGCTTGAGCAGTCTTGCAACGTTTTGTGTGTTGAATGGTCATAAGGCCTGCAGCATCAGTCCTATACATTCTTACAGCATAAGCTTGTAGAAACCAGATCTCTTTTGGATCTCTTTTGTCAGCAATAGACTAAACACTACAATCAGCAAATAATTTAATGAGAGAAAATTATTTTGATCCCTGGTAACTAATGAGCACTGGGTAAAAAATGTCATCCTACCCATAAGAAGGCATTAGAAATGCCATCCTACCCATAAGAAGGCATTAGACAATCATACCATTGAAAAAAAAAACTTCTTTAATTTTCTGATTTCAAAAGATCACAACATTTGTGAAACTTCAACTACTTGTCCTCGAGTTACAAATCTCCTAGTAACCAACTCACTGAGCACAAGTGCTTGACAGATCAAGCCCACAAAAAATTAAATGTAAGCATTTTTTACAGAGGGCAAGTCTCCCTCTACCTTGCACTCACGAAAAACATTTTACTTAAATTGTCAGAACATGAGAAGGACTAATGGCACCAAGGAGAGCACATACCCTTACCAAACTTTCATAATATTGTCTAAATTGCTATGTTTAGTAAGAGCTTGAGATTTTACTCCTAGCAATTCGGAACTTGCAGCCCACATGACCTTTGCAAGTTCTTCAATCTGCCCAGAACTTGAAGGTCTCACTTGAAAACTGGAACTTATGGTTTGTGCTAAAGACTGCTTTAGGTGATTTCTATTGTGCTTTGTTGTGCTGCCTCTTTCATGATGCCTTCAGTGAGGCAATACTTGTGTTTCAAAATCAATTAAAAAAATGTAAATATTTTATTATTCCCAGTTAACACCATATTTTTGACTTGGGCAAATTGTTCCACTGTCTGTTAGACACTTGGTTCCCTTTATCTCAAGAATACAAATGTGAAACCAAATGTGCTAAAACGTGTCTGATAGTGTCCTTATAATTTCTGAATACATCAAAAAAGTAGATAAAAACTCAATATGTACTACTGGAAAAACTGCAAGACATGAGCACCTAAGCATCCTGAAATAGAATGAAAAGGTTACCTGAGGTAAGCAAATGCTTTCAGTAATGTATGCATCTACAGTAAATGACTCACAAAGCTTATGAAGCCTGCGCAGTTCTAAAAATATCTCAGTTACAGAGCTCATATTAAACAGAACTGTAAAATTCAGAAACCTTTAACCAGCCTAACATTCAAGGAAACAAGAAGGGATGTCAGGAAAGAAGGAAACATTGCATTTGTAAGGGGTGGAAAATGATAATGTCTTCATATTCAGAGAAAAGATCAGCAGAACGCAATACACAGAGACAATGATGTTAATAAAATGGAAATACACGCCATTAGTGGTTTATTTCTGGTATGAAGAGCAGAATGTTTTGTTTATTTTAACCTCCTTCCTGCACCTTTGATATTCACAAGTATGAGTGAGTGAGTCTGGGCTGCTAAACCATTGGATACTGCAGCTGACACTGACCTATTCTATATTTGTAGTGTGAAAACAGCTTGCAAGAGGTTGAAAATAACTTGGGGATATATTTTCTAACAAAGAAAAGATTCTACAAGAACCCTCAAGGCAATGAGATTTACTGGGGGCACCCAAGGAGCTTCAGAGAACTGAGGGACTGAGTAATCACACTTTTAATTAACTATTTTCAATAAATCATGTATAGAAATAATGTAGAGACAAGAAATTGCTTACCTTCAAGCCAGTCTTTGAAAGGGAAGAAGAAATGCTAACAACATTCAGGTTGTAGGGCATATAATTCAAAGCATTATAGAGTCACAGCAGGGGAATTACTTCAGTCATTTTTAACAGTATTTTTTATAGATGACCAAAGCTGAAGCAGTATAAAAACTTCCATGTGCCACTGAAAATGAATTGTTGCTCAACCTAGTTGAGTCTGTCTGTGAGAGGTGTAAATACTTAGCAAATTGGAAGGAATCCCTCTCCCAGACCGAGGTATGCAGTGTGCATTACACTGTCATATCCCACCCATACAAATGCAGCAGTCTGCTACAGACAACGCAAAATTGTCATACACTGATACCCCCTCATCATCATCATCTCGCCTACAATATACCACTCCCATGTTAGAAACCCCTTTGTAATTGATGACTATGCTTTTAGATGCACAGACTCCATGCTTACCAGACTGGACAAGGACATGGATACAGTTAGCTGTTTCACATGAGCCAGGACTATAAACATATCATAGGCTCTGAAGGCTATCTCTTCCACAAAGTATGAATATGACACAATGTTAGTCCATGTGGAGTAAATGATCTGGCACAAAAACCCTTGTAGGAGATGCAGAAGAGCATGCTGGAGGTTACTACACTAGCTTCAGTCAAGGGTAAGACTGCTTTTGAGTGGTACACTCTCTTCATCAAGCATGAGGCCTAAATTCATAAAAAATATAATCTGGTTCAACAATTGCCTAGGAAACTGGTGTCATTCCAGGGTATCCAGTTAAGGTCACCCTAAAATGAGATGATTGACTGTCCGACTTGATTTGCAAATTACAATGTATACCTTTAATTCAAGGGTTTCTGAATCCTGGCTAAAGCTTTTGCCGTCCCCATTGTGCCTTTTTTAGGAAGAGTTCATCTAATTAACATCTCAACCTAACAAACAACTTGAATCAAGGTGATCCTTCTCAATACCAGGAGTTGTAATAATAAACTTCCTGCTTTGAATGCACTTCTGCATCTGGAACGTGTCTATGTTTGTGTTGTTACCAAGACATGTCTCATATGTAAAGAAATCACGCTCCTCTGTATCTGAGTTTTGTGCCTAACATGCCTTTAAATATACTAGTAACTGCAGAAGAGTCTTAGTGTTCATTAGTGACAATGTCCATTCAAAGGTGATATTTACAAACTAACCCAGTGAGCTCATGGAACTCCCAGCTCATCTTACAGAAGTCAGACTTCCAACTTATAGCTTGCTATTGATCCTGCCTGTGGTCACACATGATCTTGAAAACGTCGTAACAATTCCTTGAAAATATCCCTATAAGTAATAGCTCATTTTCCACCCATTTATCTGCAAGGCCATGGAGCGTATTATCATGGAACTTATAAACAAAGACATTGGCAACCTTCAAACACTGGACCCCACCCAATTTGGGTTCGTGAAGGGCCGATCTTGTCTCCTGAACCTGATTGACTTCTTCGATTCAGTCTCCAGAGCCATGGACAAGGGTAAGGTGGTCCACACAGCCTATCTAGACCTTGCCAAGGCCTTTGACACCATCCCCCACTCTGGAATCATCTTACTAAGCTGGGCATTAATCCCTACATCACCCAATGGGTTGCCAACTGGCTCACTGACAGAACCCACACTGTAAAAGTAGCCGACTCCAAATCCAGCTCCAGACAAATGACAAGTGGAGTACCTCAGGGTTCAGTCCTGGGACTGCTCTTGTTTGGCATCTACTTCTCTGAAGTACAGGCCAACTCTAAGGGACTCTGGCTAACAAAGTTCGCAGATGACTGCAAACTGGGAGCCATTACTGAATCCCCAAATGATATGGATACTCTACAAAAGGACCTTACAGAAACAGATGCTTGGTGCCAGAGCCATGGGCTCAAGCTCAATGCCAAGAAATGTATAGTTATCCCCTTTGAGAAAAAAAACATGTACCCATGAATTACCACATAGGTGGCAGTACACTAAACACCGAAAGTGTGATAAAAGACATAGGGACACAGGTGGACAGTGGTCTCACCTTCGATAACCACATCGCCACACCAATCAGGAAATCCTTCTATGTGGCACACCTCATCACTAAGGGCTTTTCATCCAGAAAAAAGGAGGTCATTGTCCCACTGTACTCATCCCTCATTAGACCCATTATAGAATACAATGCCCCATTTGGTATGTACCTCTCAAGACATCTGCAACAACTGGAAAGGCTGCAGAAATACCTCACTAAAAGAATCACAGGCCTAAAGCAGATGCCCTATGCTGACCACCTTAAAAAACTTCAGCTATACTCTGTCGCATATTGTCGACTCAGAGGCGATCTCTGCTTAATGTACAAGGCCATGTCAAACCCAGAGCTGTTGGACATGCTACACTTAAAGAAATCCCAATCCCTCAGAGCCACATGCTCCAGGGATCTAAATCTTGTCATCACAATAAACAAAACATGCTGGAGGGATAGGTTCCTGACCCAGAGACTCCCCAGACTCTGGAATAGACTGCCCATACATGTCAAGCAGGCTGTCTCTTTGGCCCTCTTCAAAAGGAACCTTGAGGATTGGATGGGAAAAAGGAAATTCACCCTAGGGATCATGTCAGTCGCCCTGCTAGACAGGGGTCCAGGGAAGTAAATAGTGTGGGAAGAAATAGCCAGGGAATTGTTATGGCTAGGCTTGTATAGGCCCTAGGGCTGATAGCCTGGTACCAACCTATGAACCTATGAACTTATTAATCCTTGGTGACTTCAACTATCCCTCCATAGACTGGAAAACCTATACTAACAATGTAGGGTATGCCTAACACCTCTTGAATTGGGTTAACAAAAGTTCCCTGGATTAACTTGTCCTCAAATACATCAGGAGTAGGAACATTCTTAACCTGATTCCCACAGACTTAGCTCCAGCCTATTCTCTCCCCCAGTCGGTCACTCATTAGCTAAGTCAGACTAACTAAAGGTTACATTTAACTGCAAAACATCTGCTCACTGGTAACCAATACCATCCTCTTCAGAGACAAATATGATAAAATCTCTATGTTCACCCATGAAAACTCCACAGTTGACGCAGGATATGCAGCCTCTTACACTAAGGCCCTTTATGTCCATTTAGACAAATGCCTTGACCCTGTAGTCTCCACTGGAACTAAATATAGCTGTAAATTCTAAAACAAACCACCCTGGTGGTCAGTCTCTATAAACAAGCTATATAACAGAAGGAAGAAACTGATCAAATTACCATGCATGAAGACAATACTAAAACTCACTAAGAAATTGAAGGCAGCCATAAAGACTAGCAAACCATCCCATCTATTAACTCTGGATAGCAAATGAGGCAAAGGACAGCTAAAAGTCCTTCTTTGATTAGGTTAGAAAATTAAGAAATAATTCACAACACTATTCTGACCTTTTTCATAATGGTGCCTCTCATTCAAACCTGAAAGACATTACTAAAATACTAATAAATACATTTATAGCCATCTTCTCCAATGAAACTATTAGTCCCAGCTCCAGCAGTCCTTGAGTCACTGCCCACACAACATTACCAATGATCATGTCTTTAAGGTACTCTCAAAGACCAAAAACACTTCTTCCTTGGGTCCCAACAATATAGCAGTCTTCTTAATAAGCAGCTTCAAGCAAGCACTTGCAGATCCCCAATTTAAACTACTTAACTTAAGCCTATCTACAGGTAATGTCCTGGAATATGTGTACAGTACTGTAGTGATGCTCCTCTCCCCCACAAGGGTGCCCAACATGGGCCCTGGAAATGACAGACTCAAAATGCCTTATGAGTCCTATCTGTAAAGGGTATTTACGTATTATCGCAACCAGATTTTCATACTGCCATAATTTGGCATGTGTGTTTTGAAACAGGTTGCTTAACCTAATAAGGGGTCTGTGAAGAAGTAAGCATTACTCTGTTGCAGTGGGTATGAACCAGGAAGAGGACTAAGTGTGAAACTTTTGTGTGACACACCTCATACCTCCTGAAACTCAACAGTGGTGCACCACCTTGTAAGAGCTGCAGTTCTCACCACGATGTCAGCAAAAGGAAAGCGAGTCATGCAACCCTGTCACCCTAGCAAAAGTTACATCTCGCAAGGAGAAGGTGTGCTTCCTTTATGTATGAAGATTTTCACTCCAGCTGGTAAGAAAGTGCCCCCATTTGGGAAGCACTGCCCATTCTTTAGAAATCATGAAAGCTAAAGTGAAAATCACTTCCTGATTAACCCTAGTAAGAACAGCACTGAAAAACATCCTACTGTCTAAATGCGCTTCTTTTTATCATTTGTGGCATGTAGCACCGTCTTCATTTGTACCTGAACAAAAATAAAATAAAAAAAATTTCTACCTTTAAAAAATAAAAAGTGAGACCAAGGCATAATCCCTGAGTATGTGTGCTCCTTCCATGAAGGATTCTCCTTCCACACACTGAAAAAAAGCCGTTGGTCAGTAAGCTAGCGGGCATAACAATTCAAGTGTGCATGTGTAATGCACGTCAAGACAGGAAGAGTGTTTTCTCAATTGTTTGGCTTCCTGAAGTAAATCTAAACTTATTCCTTAGCAAAAAAAGACTTGAGATACCACCTTACAGCGTTTCGTGGGCTTGTTTCTATTGAAGTATGCGAAATTCGCAACCGCAAAAATCTGGTTGCGATAATACGTAAATACCCTGTAAAGCTATGGAGGACATAATTAGCATCCTCAAAAATGATGACATCAAAAATCTAATTAGGCAAGACCCACAGCAATTTGGCTTTAATACGGGGTAAATCATGCCTGCTGAATATTGTAAGCTTCTTTAAAGAGGTCAAACACATAGTGGACAGTGGGCACACTATCCATGCTTGCTAAATTGAGTTGGCCAAGGCATTTTACATCATTCCACATGACTGGTAAAATGTGCATGTGTAAATGGCTCAAACTACAAGCTATAAGCCAAGATTAAAAAAAAAAACACTTCACCTGCCTAACCTAAATTTCTTGCCCTTAGTGTATCAGTTAAATTATGCTTTAAAATTCTCACGTTAATTCACCCAAACAGCTCCACAAACATTATATAAAACAGTTAAAGTTTATCATAAGACTTCACCATGGATATTTTAAAATATCTCATCAGAGAATTGCAAGCGATCAAAAGTGAACATCCAAGTCTGTTATGGTATAATATAATTGCAAATATCTGCGTCCAGCCAGCTATTTGCCCAAATCAAAAAATGAATTCATATATGGGGATCGAATAAAATACCTCACATCACTAGCTAATTAAAGGTTCTTAGAAAACTAGCATTCAGTAATAATTCTAAGAAATAACAGAACGAGACTGCTATAAGTCTTCCTTATTGTAGTTCCCAATGTCCAGCCGAATATTCATCTCAAACTCACCAACGTATCCTAATCGTGCTTTAAATAAGAATAAAATCTAGAGCATGCTTCTCTACTCAAAGTCTCCCTTACATCAAGCTCGCAGGATCCAGCTTGATATTTTCAATTAATAACATGCAAGTTCTTAACCGTGCAATAATTAAAATATCTCACTTAGATAAAATAAAATAATTACTCAGAATAATAAAAAAAAAAACAAAGTAAGTTCGAAAAATAATAAACTTTTTTTTATTTTAGCAACAAATACAGTCAGGCAGATAAGCGTTGCTCCGTACTTCAGTTTTGGGTGTTTAATAATAACAGCAGGTACACACCATTGTTAGTTAACGATTGATGAATGTAGGTTAAATATTTGATTGACAGATAAGAACTGCAAGTCATAAAAGCTACTGGTGCTGAAGCACAGCGTTCGTTAATGGATTCACTTTACCAATTATTAAGTTCATTAAAAACCTCACTAAACATAAAGAGGAACCAATCATCTAAGCTACTCAAATATAACTAAACCACTGTGCTAGCGACCTGCAAGAGGACAGTCCCCATTATTAGGACTAACAATATGGAAAACATTTTAATAAATAATAGAACACAAATTCTGATTTAAAAATAACCTGGTATCAGCATACTGTCATCATTTGAAATAATAAGTTTAAAATAACATGAAAAGTATTCTAATTATTTTTTTAACAAATGAAACAAACCATGGAGTGCGAGTGGTCACTCAGTGATAAAGTGACCTGAAAGGAGAGTGATAAGGCATTGAAAATAATGGGTAAAGGAGAGAAGTATACATAAAAAAATAACTAAACTAAAAAAAATGGAATGGCAAGTACGGCTAGTAGCTAATAAATCACCAGGACTGAAGACCACAGCTTCTATCGATTGTATATTGAACCTAAGGAAACTTAACCAGCAGAAATTTTATTAAAGCCAGTAGTTTGCCTTAAGCTATGGGTCCACACAAGACCCCACCATGTGATGGAATATTTTAAAATCATCAAGTACATCCTTTTGATCCATGTCTAGCTTATCCCTGATCTTTTTATATAGGTTGACAGGAACTAGTTTCCCTTATTTGTGGCATGCAGTGAGTGTTTTCCCTAATTTGTGTTTTGTGACCATATATTTACTCACATTTATCCATGGTCTAATGTTATATCATGGCTCATTCTCAGTGATGTTGGGAGGAATTCCTATTTGTTATGGTGCAATTTTTTGTTTTTATTTATTTATTTTCCTCATCAGCTTATATTTATATTCCTTATATTGGTTGGTTTGTTTATTGTTATAAAGTTGTTATTTCTGGCTAATTTTTATGAAGCATGTTTTATTGTATAATCTGGACTCACTTTTGCATTTTGTATCATACATTTTTATTAATATGCTTGCTGTCATTGTTTTATTCCCCTCTGCCCACTTCTGGGTTCTAAACTTTGTGGTGTTTTATTTTTTGTAATTTCCCATGTTTTGTTTTTGTAAAGCCCAAGTTAGCTCAAGTTCTCCTTCCCTGTTTCTTTTCCTCTCCTTTACTGCTCCCCTTAGCTTTTTATGAGCATATTTGGAACTCACCTTTTGGATTTACCCACTCTAAGGTTGGATATTTTTATTGTTATTTTTTTTATTATTTATCATTACTCATTCCTTTCAGTTTTTTCCTCCTCTTTGCCCCCCATCCCTACCACCCCCTAGTTCTTTCCACCTGCCTCTGCTGTACCCATTGTTTTATTTTTCTTTCCCACCTTATGATTGTCGAGTTGTTTACCTTTTATTTTATTTTATTTTATTTATGTATCTTGTTCATGTGTGGTTATCTTTTTACCCTTTTTTTGACTTTTTTTTGGCATAATATTATTCATACAGGAGGATCCAATGAAGTGCTAGCGAAAGCATTGACAGAACCTGTACTTAGCGTTTATTTGTTTATTTTTTTTTTGGGGGGGGTGCCTTGTCTAATAGACCATCATCTTTATGAATGACCTTTAAAAATGTTTTCTATTTGCCGATACTTGCTTTATTTATTTTTTTCAGAACTAAGGATGGTAGCTCCTTAATAATTATTGTTGTACTGACAAATGTTTTTTTTTTGGCTAGTACCCCTTGCCACCCACTCCTTTATTCAGATGACATGTTCTGTTATGGTCAACTGGTATGTGGAGCATTTTCTATCATTTTCTTTAATTTTTGTTCAGTATATTCAATATTTTGCATTTTTATTTTATATGTATATATATTGTTTTCAAATTGATACTCCTTTGTTATTAGTGTATGGGTCGCTATGCAATCTCAGTTTTTTTAAGGCCCCCACTGCCCTTATTTAATTTTATTTTAGTTATTTTCTATTTATGTTCTTCTCTCATTTACCCATTATTTTCAATGTCTTATCACCCTCCTCTCAGGTCATTTTACCATGGAGCAACCACTCACACACCGCGGTTTATTTCATTCTTTAAAAAATAATTAGAATACTTTTCACGTTATTTTAAACTTATGCTTTCAAATGATGGAGATAATATAGGTCACTCATGCTGATACCAGTTTATTTTTAAATCAGAGTTTGTGTTCTATTATTTATTAAGATGTTTTCCATATTATTGATCCTAATAACTGAGACTGTCCTCTTGCAGGTCACTAGCATGGAGGTTTAGTTATATTAGAGTAGCTTAGATTATTGCTACCTCTTTATGTTTAATGAGGTTATTGATGAACTTAATAATTGGTAAAGTGAATCCAAAGCTGAATGTCGTGCTTTGGAGCCAGTAGTTTTTATGAGCTGAGCTTCTTATCTGTCAATCAAATTTTTAACCTATTCATCAATCATTGACTAACAATGACGTGTTTGTCAACATGCCTACTACTTGTGGATATTTTAAAATATCTCATTAGAGAATTGCAAGCGATGAAAGTGAGCATCCCAGCCTGCTATAGTATATGGTAGTTGCAAATCTCTGCTTCCAGCCAGATATTTGCCTAAAACAAAAAATAAGTTAATATACGTGGATTGAGTACGTGATCTGAACACCTGAAACTGCAGTACGGAGCAATGTTGCAAAACTAAAAAAGTTTATACTTTTGTGAACTTACTTTGTTTTTTTTTTCTCATTATGCCAAATTTGGAGTAATTGTTTTTTAATCTAATTGAGATCTTTTAATTATTACATGGTTAAGAACTTGTAGGTTATTAATTACAAATATCAAGCACGACCCTGTAAGCTAGATTTAAGGAACACTTTGTGCAGAGAGGTATGCTCGAAAATTTATTCTTATTTAAAGCACAATTGGGATACTTTGGTGAGTTTGAGATGAATATTCAGCTAGACATTGGGAACTACAGTAAGGAAGACTTATAGCAGACTTGTTCTGTTATTTCTGAGAGTTATTACTGAATGCAATTTTTCTAAGAACCTTTAATTAGCTAGTGGTGTGAGATATTTTACTCAATCCACGTATATGAACTTATTTTTTGTTTTAGGCAAATAGCTGGCTGGAAGCAGAGATTTGCAACTATCATATACTATAGCAAGCTGGGATGCTTACTTTCATTGCTTGCAATTCTCTAATGAGATATTTTAAAATATCCACAAGTGAAGTCTTATGATAAACTTTAACTGGTCCATCTAATGTTTGTGGAGTTGTTTGACTGAATTAACATGGGCGATTTTTAAAGAATAATTTAATTGATACAATAAGGGAAAGCAATTTAGATTAGGTAGGTGACGTGTTGTTTTTTTAATATTGGCTTATAACTTGTAGTTTGAGCCATTTACACATGCACATTTTACGGACTTTTTACCTGCTATTAAACATAGCTGGCATTTCCTACCTACCTGGAATCTCCACCAAAAGAGACAGAGATTTTTTGTTTTATTTTTCATACCATTCCACGTGATGGAATCATAAATAAGCTTAGGACATTAAACATTGATCCTTATAAGGGAAGATGGATAACAAACTGGCTTGAGACAGAATGCACATTGTCAGAGTTTGTGACATATCCTCAGTCAAAGAGAAAGTGAGCAGTGTTGTACCCCAGGGATCTATGTTGGGCCCCTCCTGTTTGGCATTTACTTCCCTAACCTCCAAATTAATAACACTATTCTCTGGTTAACCTAATTTGCTGATGACTGCAAGCTGGGTGTAATTGTTAAATCAACCTAAGATACTTATGCCTTCAAAATCAAAATGAGTCAACACCAGGTACACTAAAAAGAGCTTAAACTACATGTTAAGAAGTTCACTATCATCCCTTGAGAGACAATAAATTGTTTCACCCTACTTTACTGATAACACCCCTATCAAATGAGTAAGTGAGTAGAGATCTCGTAATTTGGATTTATAGCTCCATTGCCTTTGAGCACCACGTGGCAAATGTGGCAAGGAAGTACTTGGCTTGAACTGCACAACTGTCTAACTTATTCAAAGCTGACTACAGCACACAAACTCATTCATCATCCAGAAAAATGCCCTGTGCTGCAAAACTTATTACTACCCTACTGTCCAACCAGGGACCGTTCTAGTAAAAAATTCTTATTACTTAACAAATAAGTCAAAAAATGGTGCTGGAGACTCACTCTACTCCCAATGTGTTGCTAAACTCTGGGATAGTATCCCCATGCAAATAAAACTCTCCAACAAACTCACTAGTTTTAAACCACTGCTTAAACAACATCTTAACCAGTCCTGGTCCTGTACATGCTCATCACAGGGTTAAAACTCTTTCACTGTACAATACTATCCAAATACTCTTCTTAAACATAATATTCTCAACCTCTTACTGAAATGGCAAAACAACTTTTTACACATAACTGATACCTGTACAAACCACTAAGCTGCATATGTGTTTTCTCTTACCGTTGTAAAATCTTAGAATATATAAATGTAACTACTGTTTGTGTATAAATGTAAATAGAAATGTAACTACTGTTTGTGTATAAATGTAAATAGAAATGTTACTACTGTTTGTGGATAAATGTAAATAGAAATGTAACTTAACTGGACCCAAGTATAATGCAATGTAAACAAATGGAGCTTTTCTCCCCGGGCCTCCACTGAAAATGTTTATTACCCAGTCAGACTTTCCCCATAAACAAAGACAAATAAAACAAATAAATACATATTTATATATGGCATAGTTAATTGCAAAAACATCTCTTATAAAACCAGTGAAGCTATTGTTCCCTTATACTGTGCCCTGGTCAGACTAGTTATAAAAATATCACAATCTTTGGCATGTATTTTACTAAACACATGAAAAACTTGAACAAAACTCAGATGTCACAAACAAAAGCATTCTTTGGTCTCAAAATGCTCAGCTACCTGTAAAGACTTGAATCTTTGGTAATGTACTCAATGTTGTATAGGATTCTAAGTTGAGATCTGTGCCTTGTTTACCATGCCCTCAGGCGTCCTGCTGTCCTTGACCTCCTTTTCTGCAATAGGTCAAGCAATGCAGCCAACATTAAAACAAGAAATCTCAACCTACATCTGGAAGTAAAGCTAGTTGGAGGGGAGGGTTCATCACCTAGTGTGTCCCTCTGCTCTGCTCTGTAATAGGCTCACTCTACAGGTCAAGCAATATAATTATTTGTTGGCCTTCAATCACAGGTTGGATAAGTGGATGGGTACCTTTAAATTTACTTTGGGACTTACAGCCTTGCCCACCTCGGTGATGGTGGTTATCAGCAAGTCTCACATTTCCTCTGGTCAAATTGACTTTTTGATCCTGTGATCCTACCTAGAATTTAGGGCTGCATCTGACACACAGGTGCAGAAAAGGTTAGGAAAAAATGAAACAGCCATACCATGTGCACCAGGACAGTAGACTGTCTACAGCACTGGTAAGACTTCCAGATCGAGATATTATTGAAAAGTAGAAACTATTCAGTAGAAAGCGGGTAACCATTTGGGTACTACAAGTTGCAGTACAAATTTTGCTTTTTTTAAAATTTGTGTATACATCATGCTGCAAAAGTTCTAGAGGGAAAGGCACATCTTTTTCAGGCAATACCAAGACTGATGATGGTTCCAGGGAAGGATTAAGAAGAGAATATCTAACACTGGAGGAAAAGCCTAGTTAAACAAAAAAACATTGGTGGAATGTCCTGATAAATGAATGTTCAAAATGCATGCAAGGGGATATAGAGTAATGCACCAGAGAAACTAAAATCATTGGAGAATGCACAAAATGAGTAAAATTGGTAGAAGAAACAAAAGTAGAATGGGACCTGGGTACAGCTGTAACAGATCTGTTGAATGCAAGTAAGTGAGTTGGGAATGTTTGGAAACATAGGAGACTCAGCTAGTTGAAAACTGAAATTATCCTGCATAGACTGAGATACATCTGGCATACTGAATGTACTTGTGGAGACTTCATCTCTGCAAAGACAGCATACAGACAGGCAGAATGAAAACAGTTTGGGATTTCAACAATATGATATGAGTTTATGATGCAGCCACTGGAGGAGAGACAGATTAAAGTCAGTCAATGACTTCCCTTGAGGAGCTACATAACTGACAAATACCATAGGAGTCATGGGATTCCAAAAAGGTAGCATAGTTCAGAAGAACAACTCTTGTGAAAATACCTGTGCAACATTTGTCAATAGGTGTGTAATTGCACACTTGATCAGTACCGGAGCAAGCGATTAACTTCAACTGAAACTTGTTACCCTGCTCTGAGGCTGTATGACCTTGACATAGCTCATATAAATTAAGTAGGTGCAGATGGCTGAGAGTCTTGCACCCATATTACCCAGGGCTATGGTGTGCAACTTTTTCACCTTTTTGTGAAATTCTCCATTGTTTGACTGTGACTTGGTCACCTAAACCATATCCTTTAATGTGGCAAGGTTAGGAGTACTACAGGAAAATGCTTTTCATTGAGGTAGTAGTAGATGCACTGAATGACCATTCTAAGGTGGATGCAGTGTCAAAACGGAAGAAGAGATTCAAGATTCCATGGGATAGATGCAAAGTTATTTTTTAGAAGAATGGGATGAATTAGCCCAAAGAGTAAGTATAAACTGCAGCTTATCCAATATATGTAGAAATGTGCATACTAGATACTCCTATACCTTTCATTTGCTGCTAATGCCTTGTCTTGAAACTGATGGTACAGAACATCTATGTATAAGAAGAGATAAATTTTCACAGGCCATATGTCTTTAGTTTTTAGTAAATTAGTATTATCAACAG